>NW_007726294.1:634815-870816 GCF_000696425.1 Galeopterus variegatus | reverse complement strand
ATATATATATATATATATATATATATATATATTTGGTTTTTTAGTCAGTCATTAGTATATATAAGGGTATTTCAAAACATCATACATAAATAGACTAAAAAAATAAAACAAATCTTTCCATGAATCTTTTGAAGTACCATCATCTGTGTACTAATGACTATAATACAAAAGATAAATAGGTAGGTATAGATAAATCAAATTAAGTCAAATTGGGTCAAATTGTTAATTATGCTGTTCATCACATCTTTTTGTCATTAACAAATTTTTGTCTGTTTATGAGAGATTGCAGATGTTGATGCCACTCAGAATGACTGATTTTACTTTTTGTTCTATTAGTTATTTTCTCTTTTTTTTGGGGGGGTGGGAGAAGTAATCTTTTAATTAAATCATAATATCCAAAAAGAAATGGTCTCAAATAATACATAGAAAGCACAGTACATTTTTCTAAACTGAACAGACTGTAGACCAAGCAGTCAATTCACATTGCAAGCATTCTAGGAGCTCTTTTTATGCCTTCCTCAAGCCATTTAATTTCTATCTTCTCTAGGTATTCATTATCCTGACTTCTGTTTAATAGATGTGTTTTGTCTGTCTTTGAACTTTCTACAAATGAAATAATAAATATGTACTTATTTATGTCTGGTATCTTTTGTTCAACATTTTGTGAATGAGTTTTGTTGTATTTAGTTGTAGTTTGTTCATTTTATTGGTATATAGTATTCCAATTTTTGAATCTACCCCAATTTATGTATCCATTGCTAAAATAGATGAACACGGGTTGTTTCCAGGTTTTAGTCATTTTGAACAGTTTTTTATAAGCATATTTGTGTATACCTTTTTATGAACATATGAACACACTTCTGTTAGCTATATTTCTACAATTGGAATAGCTATGCCATAGGGTAAGAATATATCCACTTTAATCAGTACCAAAAATCTCATATCATATTTAGGACAGATAGATACAGGAAATCTGTGTTTTGGGGTACCTCTCTTCTAGTGCACACCAGTAACTCTGAGGTAGAGATAGATCTTCATAGAAACATTCTTCTTTATTTCACAGAAAATATGAGGAAGATGTATTTTAGTATTATTATCTCATTACACATGTTAATTTAATAGAGGAAGGGAGAACAGTTGGAGGAACAAAGATGCACTAATCAAAGTGTAGAGAAAGTGACTTCACAATGCCAAATCTAAGGGTGATCACATAAGTCAAACTAATCAGCTCATGGATAACATGATAAAAGCAAAAGCTTCACACATACTTAATAGCAAAATACTTAAAATAACAGCACACATAAGAAAATACTATAGAAACACAGAGAAGAGAAATAAGCCTTTTTTACCCCTTATACTCCCAATTTCATGTATACTTTGTGTGTTTTTTTTTTTTTTTCTTTTTGTCCTTTTTGAGACCGGCCGCACCACGCTCAGCCAGTGAGCGCACCGGCCATCCCTATATAGGATCCGAACCCGCACCGGCCATCCCTATATAGGATCCGAACCTGCGGTGGGAGCGCCACTGCGCTCCCAGCGCTGCACCCTCCCGAGTGTGCCACGGGCTCGGCCCTACTTTGTGTTTTACTGGGGAGAATAAATTGATACTCTTTTGTAAACACAGATTATCATAAGAATTAACCAAAATGCTTTCCTAAGAAAATTCTCGTACGATCAAAGGAGAACTCAAAGAATTTGTTGATATATCAATATTTTTACATAGAACATGGAGTTAAATTGGATAGTGGCAGCCATCTGCATTGAAATTAAATTATTTATCCCTTTAAAAATTCATGCAATGTACAAGGCGTCAACCTGAAGAATTTACATAATGAGCAGAGCAACAGTTGTTAATATACAGTGATTTGCCAATTTAAAAATCACCTAACATGATTCTAATTACTGTCCAATAATTTCAGGGTCACAATATTCAAATGCAATCAGTTCAAAATATTTTGAAATCTGAAATTATTTTCTTGGTAAAAATGCCAGGAAATAAGAATGGCAGCACACAGATATATTTGGGGCTAATCCTCTCAATCAACAATCAGATCTCTTGAGCTTTAAATGCCCTGCAACAAATATGTACACTTTCACGATCAAGACTAAGGCAGAGAAAGTTAAGTTGAGAATCTATTAAATATTCTGATATGGTTTGTAGGACTAAAATTATTATTTACAGCATTATCAGTCACATGTAATATATTTTTTATGAAACAATGCTTTGATCGATAATGTCACCAAAATGTTAACATTTTATATGGAATACTTCAACCATGATGAAGATGAAAAATAATTCCAATCTTGTTAACAAAATAAAATTAACTACAGAGAAATCACAACAGTATCAAAGAATATTGAAAAGGAGGCACACTATTCAGCTGAAAGTAGTAGCAGATGAAGAGTTTTCGTTTACTACACTTTCCTAAGAGACGTGTAGACAGAGCAAGGAGGCTACTTCAGAGGCTGTCACTGAAGGGACAAGGGACAAGCAGAATTTTAGTGTGATGATTAGACATTATAGAGGCAGACTTTTCTACTGTAGCAGATTGCAGTCCAAAATAAGTGAATCCCTGTAGGAAAAACCAAATTTCTCTTTGATTTCTGGCATCCGTACTTCAATAACTTGCTGGCTGTTTGTGATAGCTGAGGTTTGAGGGAGTTGCCTAATCCAAAGAAGGGGTTTGAAGGCATGCCCTGTCAATGAAGAGTTGTATATTTTGGAGATAAGAATCGGACTTGCCTTATAACTGGATATAGTGGTGAAACTTGAGACAAAAGATATAAAAAGGATAGGTATAGCCTTAGAAAGATGCACATTGTTACATAAATATGGTACAGCGCAGTTGCAAGGCTGACTTCATAAGAATTCAAGAATTTTAATGATCATACCTGATATACTTTCTCCAAAGACAATGCATTGAAATTCTGCCATTAAAGAGTGTCAGTAAAACATCATTAGGTCTGGTAATCTCCAAGCTTTATAGCCTTCTAGTTTAAAGCAGATTATTTTTCTAACTCCACTCGTCCTTGGGGAACAAGATATTGATAGCCAACAAAAGCAAACTCTAAAGCAAGGAAAGTTAATATGTTAACTGTGAAATCTCTTATTGTGCTGTGGTGGAATTGGTCCTGGTGAAATATATTAACCACCATAATATTAGATGTCATCCATCAAAACTTGATCTAGTGCTAATCATTAAGTTGATACTTATTATATATTATTTGTTTGAAATCTTATAATCACCTTCATGTGGTAATATTATCTCTATTAAACAAATTATAACACAATTAAAATATTAATTTTCCCAGGGACCATATTCTGTCCATAAAGAACTGCGCTTAGTTCACATATGAGGTATCTAAGTTATGTATTTGCAATTTTTAAAAATCCTATTTGCTACTATAACATCCAATTGATTTAAACATGATATAAAATTAATTTAGTTTAAAAAGTAGTACAATAAGTTGCCCCTCTCTCTCACTTCTCTTCTCCTCTCTTTAATTCCATGTCATCTACATTATTCGTCTTAAACCACCAAGTTTCTCTTATATGACTTCCCTTGAATCTATCAGCAAGTTCTGTCAATTTTATCCTCTAAATCCCAATTATTCCCATCTTCATTGCCACATCATTAGTCAAAATGACCATTCTAGATCATTTCCTTAGATTACTGCAATACCTTTCTCTTCTTTTTCTTTTTTTTGTCTTTTTCATGACCGGTAAGGGTATCGCAACCCTTGGTGTGGTGTCGCCCGCACCGTGCTCAGCCAGTGAGTGCACTGGTCATCCGTATGTAGGATTCGAACCCGCAGCAGGAGCATCACTGCGCTCCCAGCGCCGCACTCTCCCGAGCGCGCCACGGGGCTGGCCCTGCAATACCTTTCTAACTAGGCTCAATGCTTTACTGTTCATCCATTTATATTATCTCTCTCTCTCTCTATATATATATATAAATGGAATATATATATATATAATATATATATATATAATATATTTTTATATATGTATAAATGGATTGCCATGAACATACTTAAAAATTTAAAATCTTGCCTTTGTTAGGATAAAAACCTGAATCATTTACATAACTCACACAGTTTTTTATGGGGCAGCTCTTCAGGCTTCTCCACACTCCTTCTTCTTCACTCGCTTCTCTGCAGCCGCGCAGGACTTTCCTCCACTTTCACCAGCTGCACGTTTTCTCACATGGGACAGCAATAACTGATGTAGTCTGTAGTCCACACCTAAGACATTGCCACTTAACAACATTGTTCATTTAATCAGTAAATTGATGAACGGATAAATGGATGAACACAACGTCCCTTATGTAAATAGCATATAGTTTATAAGCATGTGGAAAATACTATCAAACATTTATTTTGGACAGTATTATAAAACAATATTTATTATAATAGGGCTTTGTTGACTAACACTAATAGCTGATTTAATTTTTTGTCACAATGTTTTTCTCTTTTTAAAAAAATACTTGATTTTCCTCATAGTTTGATTTCATGATGAACTATGATTTGTTGATAGAAAGGTAAGGTTTCTATATTCATGCTGAAGATAATTTTTAAGATTCTGGACATCATTTATTTATATAGTTAACAAAAATGTTTGAACCCATACCATGGGTCAGGTGCTTAGCTATGAACTTTTTAAAGATGAAGAAAACATAACCCTCAGCATTTCAGACTCTTTATCTAGTACATAACATTATGATAATACAATATATTAAATTATAAAAATAGAAGTATGAACAACAGGTCACTTAGAGCAGACATCTGGATATTTAGCATACTTCTATGAGGTTTTCCAAGGATGATGATAACTGAGCTCGGTATTTAAGAGTGAGAATAAGCTTATCGGGAAGAAGACAGGAAATGACATTTAAGGATGTAAAGGTGTGTGCAATAATTTTTTAATAGTGAGCAGTAAGAGGTCAGAATCTCAGACTTACTGGGACCACTAATATGGGTTGAGAAGAATGAGACAGAACAAAGTTGCAAAGTGATTTGTCTCCATTTCACAATTACAAGGTAAGATGGTATCTTCTAGGTAATGGGACTCCACTTTCCAGTGGAATAAAACTGTCAGTTTAATATTTTCTCAATAGCTAGATAGTACCTTCCAAGCCCTATGATACTCAGGCATAAGAAGTGGGACCAGAGAAAGAGAGATGGGGAGCATAGTTAGAGAATAAGATAGTGAGTCAGAACCCACCTGTCTACTCTTCTCCCCCTTCACTTCCTCCCTTCCTTCCTTCCTTCCTTCCTTCCTTCCTTCCTTCCTTCCTTCCTTCCTTTCCTTCTTTTTTTCCTTCCTTCTTTCCTTCTTTCTTTCTTTCTCTCTCTCTCTCTCTCTCTCTCTCTCTTTCATTTATTTTTGCAAATGTCTATTTCACACTTTCTATATTGCCAGTCAATATTTTGAACATTGGGGATCCAGAATTTACCTTCTGGTGAAGGGGAGGAAAAAATAAACAAATACATAAAGACATTATTGATCTAACATCTAGTCTAGTACTTCAAATAAGCACAATCTTTTTGTAACATGTAAGATTGAGGGCTTGGAGTGAACTGATTTTATTCAGTCCATGTGTACCCCTATCACGAGACCACTTAAAAGTTACTTAACCTGTCTGGAATTCAGTGTTCCCACTTATATAAAGAAGGCATCTGTACTTACAACATATTTTTGACTATTAAGTGTTGTACTATTTTAACATGTGTCTGACACATCATAAGTACACATGTTACTTATTAAAATAGATATTTATTATACATTTATTAAATAAATAAATCAGAATAGAAAAAGAAGAAAACTAGAAAGTTGTGCTTTATGAAAATTAAGAAAATAAAAAAAACTTGAAGAAGGGAAGATTTCCTCAAAGAAAGAACACTTTTTGCAAACTTCACCTTTCTTGAGTTTTTCATTTCTATTTCTTGAGTCTTCCAAATTTATTTTCAATCTTTCATTGGCTTTCCTTCATATTAGTAAATTTAGCAACAACACCGATCTTACAAGTCCCTCCACAATCCTGCAACTTACCACTTTATGCTTTTATCTCCTAATAAGTGATGAGTTCTCTCACTCTTCTAAGACAAATGAAGAGATTTATTTTGTGCAAATACCTGAGAAGTAGGTCCAATTAATTAATTAGAAGAAACAAATTCCTTCAATAAATATTTAATTTCTTCATTGTGGCTTTTTAAGGATTAATTTTGTTGTGCTTAACAAAACACAGAGAGGCATGCCCAGGATAACATTATTTCATCATCAAATAGAATTCTAGTTCTCACACATCTTTAATATCTGCACCATCCACAATACCTTTCAAAAGTGATTTGCTATAATTCAGATCAAAAATCATTTACCATTTATTCTCTAAAGGACAGATAATGAATCAGTCAACTACCCATGATAACATTTCATCACTTGTTTTCCTAGAAATTTTAATATATGTTATATATTAAATATATAATACCTATATTTATTAATCATTTAGTATTCACTGACTAGATAAGCCACTTTACATCACTGAGACTTGATATTTTTTATTCTTTTATTTTTATATTTAATGCTTAAAACAATACCTTCTAAAAATACTCAATTATTAAAATGAATGTTCAATAATTTATGCAATTCACATGTAATGAAAGCCATTTGTCTATACTCTAGTGATGTGTATTAAGACATTGACCTATTATTAACTAATAGATCACCAGCACTCCTGTATTGCAGCTTAATAGGAAAGGATTAAAAAAACCCCACAAAAACAAATATAATACATGCTAAAAACACATCTATCACAAAATTTATAGAGATAGAAGCCTTTAGGGATTCTGAAGAGGTAATGACTAGATTAGATGGGTGGAGGCACACTTTTATCATACCCTAAAATGCATAATGAACGTGTACAACCTGTAAAGAAATATAATAATAATATTTATTTTTCATAGTGCATGGTGACTATGCATAGCCAAATAAGATTCTATTAAGCTTTATGTGCAATTGCCTTTGAGATATAATTAGCATTAGCATATTCAATATTTCTTTATTTTTGATGTTCTTTCAACATACGAAAAACATGTTAACATTATCAAAAGACAATTCCTTACTCATATGCTTAGCCTTTTGAGTCAGTTACAGTAAATTTTTGTGTTAGTTAGCAGTTGTATAACCATGAGTAAGTTTTAAACCTTACTGGACCTCAGTTCTAGAATCTATAAAATGAGAAAAATATATACCGTATAGATTTATTGAGATGATTAAAGCAGATACATTTGTAAAGTAAATGCTGCAAATGCTGATGTACATTAATTATTCATTTTATATTGTTCAAATATCTATTTTAAAGATCAAATGCTGACAGTCACAATACTCTTTCCTTCTGAAGATAATTTTGCTCATGTCAAAAATCACATCCTCTCTGAAGATGTTTCCCAGATAAGCATAATATACAAATATTGTAAAAATCATTAAAACCCAGAAACTGGTTGACTGTTTGTTATGTTATTCTTCATTCTTTTTAAAATTTCTGAAATATGGCATATTAAATTAAAAACTAAACTCACCGGCCAAAGAGTTTTTTGATAATATTCAAAATAAAATCATCTTTTTTATTATCTACATTTAAAATATTAGTATCTTTTATATTCAAAGTATCGCACTTGGTAACCAAGGAGACACATTGACTAAATTAGGTTCCCCTCATATCTAGAACATAAGACCCTGTGCTTCTCTGTAGCACCAAACTCAGTTGATTTATGTAATTAATGTTGTTTATTTTCTTTCTCTTCCTCTAAAATATACACTTCCTAAGTGAAAAGTTCTCCATCTTTGTTTTGATTGCTTAATAACTCTACTCAGACTGAGAAAGCACTAAATAATCATCTTTTAACATTTTAATTGGCTTGAGAAAAAGAAATTGTACCTGTCCTGAGAGGGGAATGCACATTTATGTCTATGATTGTTTGATAAGGTCTATAAAAGGAACTGAATTTGATCAGTTGCATGCCCACTATACATAGGCAAAATCAGATTCTATTAAGCTTTAACTATATGGCAAGAACTCTTGATCACAGTGATAATACTATCCAATAGAAACAGAATCCGAGCTGCGAATGTTAGCCATGTGTGTAATTTTAAGCTTTCTATTACCACATTATAGATGCCTAAGGACATTGATTTTAATAATGTATTTCTAAGTCACTATACAAAGTACTATAATTCCACCATATAATCAACATAAAATGGTAATCCTTTTTTTTTTTTTTTTTTTTTAGTTTTTATACTACGTCTTTGAAATGGCATATGTATTCCATACTTACGGTACATGTCAACTCAAACCAGCTACATTTAAAGTACTCAAAAGTGACATATAGTTAGTGGCTACCATATGGAACAGTACAACTCTTGAATGAAAGAGAAAATATTAATTTCCCATCCTTTACTGGAAAGATCATGAAAATATTTAAGTAGATAAATATATAAGCTGTTTCCAAAAGCTGATACACATTATTGGAAATCTACCTTAACTCTCATTTTGCTGATGCTGATTGCTTGAGGTGGAACTAACCTCACTGCTTCTGTAGAGAAAAACTGCTACCCTTCACGTCTTCTCCTTCTCTTTTTCTTTTTTCACCTTTTCAAATTATTTTCCATCTTTTCTCTTCCAAAATAACTAAATGGAAAGGGAATAAGGAAGCCTTAAATTTAAGGATTTGATTACTGCATTTTGAATTTTCACAGGGGGAAACGGTTCTTTATGAAATAGTTATTCCTGAATAACTTCTATGAAGTTTCTTGATGTTGTAAATATTGTTTGACAGACCATCTCCAGAAACACAATTTCAGAGCTCTCTTATTTAAGACCGTTTATAGGAGTTGCCCAAATCCATACCTTCAAACAAGAGGAATGAATCTGTGGCACGGCCTTCTAGGAAGCTTTCTGATTCAACTTTAATTTTTTATAGTTCAATATATTGGATTGTTTTCAGTGCTCTAATGATTCTTCCTAAGGAGTACTGGTGTGCAACAATCCCTACTCTTATTTATCTGTGTCCTATCCTGATATTTCAGTTATTTTTGTGTATGCTGTGTGCTGCGTGGTCATAAATCAAAAAGGACTTTTTCGTCAGAGTGCATGGACACAGGTTACCCACACTCAGTTTGTTCCAGGGGCACCACTCAGAGTTTTACAGAATTTTGGCTTCTGTGGTCTTTCGCTAACCTTACCTCTTTTCCTTCTCTTTTCATTAAATGTGATTTAGCCAGCTTTGACAAGCATAGCAATGGATCATGCATCTCTTGTCAAAAGAGACCAGTCTTCTAACGTATTATGAAAAGACAAAACTGCAGGCATTTTTAAGTGCCCTATAGTTTAAAAGGTTAGTAACTATCATTCCAGTTGGCCTTCTTAATATAGACTGTAGCAATGCTCTGTTGTTGTAGTTCTGTAAACAGTAAACAGAATGCTATGATAAAACAAAATTTGAAATATCAAAGCTTTGAAAAGAAAATAAAATTTTGGTGGGCATAAAATCTAAATGTTATTGACTTGGGCTTATGTTATCTGATTTATTGTTCTTTCCCCTAAAATTTTTATTTTATATCTGATTTTTAGAGAATCACAATTTTAAGGTAAATAAAATTCACTTTATTGATGATACAGAAATATTTCAAAGAAATTAGCTTCCAAGTTAATAGAAACTGTTGATTTTAGTCCAGGTACAAGAAACTCAAAATTACCTCTAAAAAAGCATTCGACCAACAATTATGGATTACCAAGAAATATACCAAGAAACACACTAGCCTAATTCTAAAATACATTCATTAAATATTTAAATATGCCCAGCTTTTCATAAATGACATTTTTTGTCTTTTTCCCTTTTATTTTTTACCTCCACACTATCAGTTTCTTCTAATGCACAAATACTGAAAATTCTAACACATTATTTCTGAATCAATAAGGTATATAATATTTATAATTAAATAATACTAATTATTTGAAAAAAAGTAAGTGGAACGTTCAGTTTGGTATTTTAAAAAATGATGGTTCACACATGTAAATTCTAAACAGAAGATAAGCCCATTTTTTAATATTGTCATGAAATTATCTATTCAATGGTTTCTTCTAGCAACATTTTTCTAATTCTCATACTCTTTCCAATTATTTTATAACAACAATTTATATCAATAAATTATTTTGTATGTCTAAAAGAAAATTATATTTTTTGTGTATAAAAATAGGAGGCAAATATTCCCAAGAGATAGAATTACAGACACAGAAGGGAGCTGTACTTGACCAGCTGTTCTATGACATAGTGCAAGAAAGAATCCAAAAAAAGCAAATGTGTGTTTGGGGCAAGATTCTTGTGCTGCATCACTGACTTCGTAGGAGGGTAGGGACATATGGGACTGAGAATCAAAGAGAATGGAATTTTACTTTAATGGATACAATGAATATATTTATATAAGCCAAAGAGTTTTCAATGTCACTGTATGACTAATGCTCTAGGAAGACTTGTTTGTGTCTATAAATGACATTGGTAGAATTCCTCAAGGCCATTTTATTATGTAAAATATCCATTCTTAAGAAAAATTAGACTTTTTACAGTAGAAAAATAGGATATGCTAAAATTCTTGTTTTAGAAATTCAATATATTCTATTTTCTACTATAAACTTATGATCTAAACTTGCCATTTACTAGCAAGTTGTTAGTAATATATTTTATTTCAGAATGCAATATACATGAAATGCAAGCAGTCACAACATTCCTCCATTTCTATTCTGTTTGGCATTCCTTATGGCAATTAAAATGTAATTGCTTTAATAACAGCATCATGTTTATAACCCCATCACATAAATGAGACAAATGCAAAGGTAGCACAGCTGTGGTTATCCGAAGAATGGGTAGAATATCAGCAGATGTCCACACAGTGGACAGAAAAATCATCTTCTATGGCACTTAGAAGATGAGCTTTGGCTTTGCTTTAAAACATCAATAATCTCTAAGCGTTTTATGTAAATGGCAGACACTGGTTTTATTACTGTAGGGAGTCAGAAAAAAATATGTTACTCAAAGTCCCAAAATCTTAGAATTAGTTGTTTTCATATACAAATTTATGTTGCAAATGTATAGAAATAAGCAGGCATACATACACTATTTCCCTCAAATAAAATTTTATTGAAATTAAAGATATTTGTGGAGTTGACTGCTGAAAAGCAGAGAAATGCTTTGTTAGAGGGCATGTGCTTGTCATAAACTAGACTGATATTTTATACCTGTATTAGTCTGTTTTTGTGTTGCTATAACAGAATACATGGCACTGGGTAATTTGTAAAGAAAAGAGGTTTATTTGGCTCATGATTCTGGGAAAGTTCCATCAGCGTGGACCTAAGGCTGCTTCTACTCACAGTAGAAAGCAGCATGCAGCTGGTGGGTGCAAGATCTCATGGTGAAAGGGGATGCAACGTTGAGAGAGAGAGAGACAGACAGACAGAGAGACAGAGACAGACAGAGAAAGTGCTATGCTCCTTTTAACCACCAGCTCTCCAGGGAACTAATAGAGAACTTGCTCATTCTCCCCATCTGAGCATAAATCTATTCATGAGAGATCTGCTCCCATGACCTAAACACTTCTCAACACTGCCTCACTGGAGATCAGATTTCAACATGAGCTTTGAGGTGACAAACATATCCAAACTATATCATTACCCAAACTCCAATTTCCAATCTATTATCCAAGATAATTTATATAGACAAATTACAAGGAGTAAAATGACACATTTTGCCATTTAGTAAAGTTAATTTGGTTTAAACTGCAAAGAATAGAGATGGACATGTATTTGCCATCAATTGCCTCAAAATTAATTTTTAGATGAACAGAAGCCTGCTCTCTTTCCTGATTTCAAGGCAGAGAAAATCTTGACTTGTCCCAGACAATGAGGAGCTTATAATCAGCTCTTGGTCAAACTTCTACAGCATAAGCAGAGTGTTGTAATTGCCAACATCATCATTGTGAGAAAACAGTGTGGATACTGAAAGCATTGTTACTCAAAGTATGGAGCATGGACAAGCAGCATGGGTATTACCTGGGAGTGTGCTGGAAGTGCAGAATCCTAGGCTTCTCTCAGATATACCAAATTTTAACAAGTACTCCAGGAAATTGAAGAAGCATTGGTTAAAAGAAAAATGGTACAAAATAACATGACATTATCAAATTTTCTTTGATGTTATTATGATTTCAGAAAGAAACCCCATCGACTGCAGGTCAATGACAGAATAAAAAATTCTTAAGAACGTAAGAACACAAAGCCAAACTCAAAAACAAGAAACACAAATGAAGAGACCTAAATAGAGAACAGATCAGAACACACAAATTTAGAGAAATGGCAGGGGCATTCTCAGGTTTACTGAGTTTCATGGCCAGCAGAGGCCAGATGTTCAGTGTTTGGGTGAACAAGCCCTATGTTACTCCAAGTGTGACAAAGCACCTAACTTAAGCTTCAGGTTAAAATGGTGCTTGGTCTTTCATAAAATGAGTCTGAAAAATAAATTAGTAAAACATATTTATGTATACAAATCAATACTTTCTTTAAAAAAAGACTATGTAAAATTATTTTTTGTTTAAATAAAAACTACAAAGAAAACTATGCAATAACATGAAATGTTGAAGACATTATTTCAGTGAATAGTTTAAGTGTGCCAAGGTCCTGGTCTTGTTTGTAAAGAAGAAAGATAAATTTGATAACTTTAGTTGTTTTATGAATAACATACAGTGTTAGAATTTGAAGTTAACCATTAAAAAGAGAAGCAAAGTGAGCTGTCAAAATAAAACTACATTGTAAAATGAATGAAATTTCAGATATGAGAAAATATAAAGATGAGACTAATTATGACAAATAGAAAACCCAACAGTCGAAGGTATACCTGTTTCCCAATGTTCATTGCAGCACTCTTCACAATAGCCAAGAGTTGGAATCAGCCCAAATGTCCATCATCGGATGAGTGGATACAGAAAATGTGGTATATCTACACAATGGAATACTACTCAGCTATAAAAACGAATGAAATACTGCCATTTGCAACAACATGGATGGACCTTGAGAGAATAATATTGAGTGAAACGAGTCAGGCAGAGAAAAAGAAATACCACATGTTCTCACTTATTGGAGGGAGCTAAAGGTGAATGAATCAACTCACACACATACATACACACACACTTTTTTTTTGAAGCTCTTACAACAAGAAAATGGAGGGGACACATCTGGGTGGGAGGGGGGAGAGGGAGGAGGGAGGGAGGTTTTGGTGATGGGACACAATAACTAACTACATTGTATATTAACAAAATAAAAAAAAAAAAAAGAAAACCCAACAAAGATAGTGCAAATCAGATTAAATATATCATTCATATAGTTTTCCCTATAAGAATGAGATTCACCTAAAAATGTATAAAATCAAAAAGTGCAAATGACACAGTAAAATTAAGTGGCTTAAAAGCCAAAACTAAAAGGATGAGTAAATATATAATAGATAAATACTAATCAAAACAATTTTGTATGAGAAACTCAGGTAGAAGTACTAACAGTGGGAAAGTTATGTTATACCATATAATAATAAAAGAAACAATTTTTCAAACTAGACATAAAAAACTAAAATGTTACATTAGCGTAACCAACAAAAGGTTAAAATTTATAAAGAAAAATTAAGAAAAGAATTACAAGCACAAACAAACCCACCCAGAATCTGAAGATGACATTGCAATACAACTTTCTAATAATTGGATAGAAAATTTTTAAAATTGTAAAACGTATAGCCATTAACAAACTTTAATGTATATTTGGAAAGATCTCTTGACATGACAGGAAGTGACCAAACATCTTTCTCAGTCACAAATGAATCTTTTACAAAAAAATGAACATAGATAAGAACAGAAAAAAATTCTTCATAAGTTTCAAGTAGTAATATGATGCTAATATACTAATAAAGTTTTCTGATAATTGCAATATTAAATCAGGAAAAAACCAAGTAAATAGACGGTTTTAAGAACATATTTTTAAAATACGGAAAGCTTATATTTCCAAAATAATGCAGGAGATGTACTTTAAACTGTTTCTTACTCCATCTTTAAATGATTATTAACTGCTAAAAATTTGGGGGATTATATACAAAGCAAAACAAAAATCTGAAAGGTGGAGAGAAGACAGACCAGCTATGGACATCAAAACAAAAAAAATGACAAAGCGATGAGTTCCCTGGCTTTTCTTTTTACCTCATATATCCCAAAATTGGAGGTAAAGACACAGGCAAACTAGAAAGATCAACTGAGTTCAAGACAAAATAAATGACAAGTGAACAAAAAACCTGCTCTTTCTAGGCAAAGGACTGGGAAAGAAGAAGCCTACCAATACAGAAAACTTTTAGATGATAGCTACATCACTCCAGTCAAACACCACAGGAAAAAAAAAAAAAAAAAAAAAAAAAAAAAAAAAAAAAAAAAAAAAAACCTGGCTCTTCCCTTACCCATTCTAACAAAGATTGTTGTGTGGGTGGGAAGCCTAGATTTTTTACTCTTGCCAGACTATGATGAGATGCCCAAAATACTCTTGGGATGACGTCAAAGACTTAGTAGGAAGCTGTGGCTTTCATTTACATTGAAGCATAATGAAATACCACCACCACATCACCCTATGATGTCAGTTGAGCAAGGGAAACCTGAATTTTTATCTCTAATGTATAGTAACAAGGAACCTGTTATGGACTGAATTGACCCCACCCCTCCCCCATGTGATGAAGCTCTAACCCCTCATATGGCTAAATATGGAGAATATGGAGATAGGGTCTTTAAAAGGTAATTAAGGTTAAATGAGGTCTCAAAAGTGGGGCCTTAATCCAATACAACAAATTTCTGTATAAGAAGAGGAAGATGCACCAGGGACACACTGAAAAAAGGCCATGTGAAAATATAGAGAGAAAGCAACCATCTGCAAACGAAGGAAAGAGGTTTCAGGAGAAATCAGCTCTACTGGCATCTGCTCTTGAACTTTTAGCCCCCAAAAGTGTAAGAAAATAAATTTCTGTAGATTAAGACACCCAGTCAGTGATATTTTGTTTGGGCAGCCTTAGCAAACCAATATAGCACCCTTCTCTCATCCTACTGTCAGAAGAAACCTAGAGAGTGTGGGAACTTTTACCACCTCCAGTGGTAATAAAGCCACCACTCCTGTGGTATCAGTTGATGATCATGTTGGAAAAATGCTTCAACAAGCAGGTACAAATATGCTTAAAACAAATAAAAAAATAGAAAATCTCAGCAAAGAAATACAAATGTCACCAAAATATAGAAGATATAAAGAATTGAATGAAAATTTTAGAACTGAATATACAATACTTGGAATGAAAAAGTCAGTGAATGGATTCAACAGAATATGGGGGGAGGAGCAGAGAGAACAATACATGAAGTTGAAGATAAAACAATAGCAATTAAATAATACTAACAACAGGGAGAAAAGAGAGTGAAAAAAAAGTTAACAGTCACCTGTGGTATGATAATAAAGGTCTAAATTTGTGTCGTCAGAATATTGTAAGGAAAAAAAGAAAGAGAACAGTAGCAAAAAAATACTTGAAATAATGATGTGAAGACTTTTTAAATTTGGCAAATGCTATGGACCTACTAATCCTAGGAGGTGAGTGAGCCCTCAGATAGTATAAGCCTAATGAAATGTGAAGCAGGACCTATTATAGACAAACTTCTGCAAACTAAAGATAAAGACAAATACTTTGGCGTATAGGAGAAAAATGATTTAAATGGCAACAGATTCCTCATCAGAAACCATGCAGGTCAGAAGGAAGCGGCACAGTATCTTGTTTAGTGCTGAAAGAAAAGAACTTTTAACCCAACAATCCATATCCACTGAAAACATTTTTTTTTTTTTTTTAGGAATGAAGGAGAAATCAAGACTTTCCCAGATGAAGAAAAACTAAGAGAATTTGTTACCAACCAACCTACCCTAAAAGGTTGGCTAAAGGAAGTTTTCCAAATGAAAAAGAAATAATATAGACAGGGAAGTATCCAAAGAAGTAAGAAAAGTAAGAAAAGAAGTAAGAAAGTAAGAAAAGAAAAGGTAAAATTGTGGGCAAATACATTTCTTTTACCTCTCGAGTTTTCTAAATCATTTTTTTTATTCTGAAACAAAATTATAGCACAGTCTAATGTTATATTAAATGTGTGTGGAAAAACATTTAAGAAAATTATATTATTAAAGGGTAAGGGTAAAGGGACATAAAAAGAAGTTAGATTTTTACTCTTCGTTCAAATTGTTAAAATGTTTAAGCCAGTGGATGGCAATTAGTTTTGTATATATAAGGTAATGTCAAGAGTAACCACTAAATAAGTAATACAAAGAGATAAATAGACAGGTATATATCATTCAAGCACTAATCAAAAGAAAGCAAAAGTTGTTATGTTAAGCCAGATAAATTAGACTTCACAGCAAAGAATATTATTGGAGACAAAGAACTTTACAAAATGATGAAAGGTTCAATCCACAAAGAAAACATAGCAATCTCAAAGATGTATGCACCAAACATCAGAGTTGGCAACTATGTGAAGCAAAAACTGATAGAACTGAGGGAAATTTTTAAAGAATTCACAATTATATTCACTAACACTAACATCCCTTTCTCAACAATTGATATAAACTAAACCTGAAAGTCAGCAAAGATATAAAGAAACTCAACAACCCCATGAAATTACAGGTTTTAATCAACATTAGTAAACCACTTCTCCCAAAAACAGCAGAATACACATTCTTTTTAAGTGACCGTAGAATAAGTAACATGATAAACCCGTATCTTTTAAAAAATTAATTTATTGTTAATATTATTATTTTACATTCTAAGATGTTGCAAAGACGTTGGGGGGGGTGAAAAGGGGAGAAGGATAGGGTTGGAAAAAGAGGAAGGAGGGAGGGGAGGGCATGCTTAAGGCCTGCGGCACCCCCCTCATTCCAGCAGAGGAGCCCAGGGGGCTTCTGGCAGTGTCTTGTTCTTGACTGGGCTGGATGTGGATGTCGGGGGGATGTGGCTAATACCTTCAGCAGCCCTCTGCCTTGGCTCTGGAGCTTGGAATACTTCTGGTGGTGGCTTAGTGTAGACCCCATATCTTAATTGACAATATAAACCTCAACATATTTAAGATATCTGAAAGTGTACAAAATGTATTTTATAATCACAATGAACATAAACTGGAAATCAGTAACAGAAATATAATAGGAAAAACTCCAAACATTTGGAAACTAAATAACAAGCAAGGGTAAAATGTGGAGTATACTATAAAGCAAATGTATTTCACAGGGCTTTCAAAGCCCTGTGGTTTCAGGTTTAGCCTAACTTCTTGAAAGTACATACAGAAATGTTAACGTTGCAAAAGACAGGAAACTTTCCTCAGGCTAGGATTTCTGAGGTGGATGGACAGTTGTGGCACAGCAAGGTTGTTGGCTCAAAGACAGACAAGTTACTTATTGATATGTAAAGATACTCGGAAATTTCCGTAGAGAGAGAGAGAATGTTTGCTAAGATCAAGCTTTTGTTGGTGGACCAACTTAACCTTTTGCAAATTGCATTATGGAATGTCACTTTGCTTATATCAATGATGTTACTAGTTTTCCATTTGTAAGCCATAATTCTGCTGATATCCTTGTGTCTTTGTAATGGTTAAATCAACTGAATTTTCTTGCAAAACTTCCTTGTCTTTACAGTAAGAGAGAGGCTAACTTTGGAAGGGGCTGCCACATTCAGTTTTGCCACTCATAGTGAGGAAATTATTGAAGTGCAGTCTGTCCGGGCCTCAATGCATGCGTAGTGCTTGAGTAATCATGTAACTCTTTTCTTCATATCCGTTACACGGGGAAAAGAGATGTAACAGTAAAAAGGAAGTTGCAAGGGAAATAAAAACACACATTGAACTGAATGAAAATGAAAATTCAACCTATCCAAATTGGTTGACCACAGCTTAAGTAATTCTGAAGGAAAATGTTCCAGCACTAACGGTTTACATTAAAAAAGAGGAACATTCTTGAATCCATAAACTAAGCTGCCTTCTCTAGAACCTAGAAAAAAAATCAAAATAAAACCAACACAAATATAAGGAAGAAAATAATAATAAAAAGATCAGAAAATCAATATACAGAAAAAGAGAAAAAATAGTAGAGAAAATCAATGAAGCACAAAGCTGTTTCCTTTAAAAGACCAATAATATTGACAGACTTCTAGCAAGACTGACAAATAAAAAATAGAAGAGACACAAAATTACCAAAATCAGAAATTAATCTAGAGGTATCATTACAGACTGTGCAGTCATCAAAAGAATAATAGAGAAATATTATGATCAAATCTACGCACATAGATTTAACTATTTAGATGAAATGAATGAATTCCTTGAAAAGCACAACCAATCATTATTAAATAGACACTGTGAATAGCCATTTAACATATGAAAAAATTAAGTTTATAATTTAAAAAATTCCACAAAAGAAATCTTTAGGCCCATGTCATTTGACTAGAAAATTCTCCCAAAAGTTTTTTAAAATAACACCAATTCTTCACAATCTCTTCCATAAATCTAAAAGGAGAGATCACTTTCTAATGCTTTCTATTATAGGCCAATATTAATCTGATACCAAAACCAAATAAGGAAAAAACAAACAAGCAAACAAAAAAGTAATAATAAGATTACCAACCAATATCCCTCATTCATATAGACACAAACTATTAGACACGGGAATTTAGCAAAATATTAGCAAATATAATTTAGCAGTACATAAAAATCATTAGACATTATAACCAATGGGGTTTATGTCATTTTTAAAGGCTGGTTCTATATTTGGAAATCAATCAATGTAATACTATTACATTGTAATAATAATTAATAATATTTTATTAATACAAATTAATAATATTACATTAATTAATATTAATATATTAATAAGCTAAGGAAAAAGAGCATAATTTTATAATCTGCTGCAGAATAAAAAAACATTTGACAAAATTCAATACCCATTTCTGATAAAAATTCATGGACAGTAAAAATAGAGGGGGACTTTTTCAAGTGGAAAAATACCATTTACACATAACCTATAGATATCATTATAGATAATAGTAAAAACTGCTTTCTCTCTGTAATAGGAAACAAGGCAAGGATGTTCACTATTACCACTTATTCAACATGATGCTGTAAGTCTTTTCCAATGCAATAAGGAACAAAAAGAAGTAAAATACATATGGACTTAAAGATACATAAAACTGCTCCTATTTTCAGAGGGTATGATTGTCAACATAGAGAACTGAGGTTATCAGAGGTGGGAAAGTAGGCGTGGAGTATAAGGGAGGAATTGGTAAAGGGTCATGAAAAATTATTACATTGTATATTGTTGAATATACTGTTAATTATCCTAATTGGAGCATCATATATTACACACAGGTATTGATATTCAACTCATATATTCCACATATATGTACAATAAACTGTGTTATCATAAAAAAATAGAATATTGCATGCTTTTTAAGAAAAAAATCTCTCCTAAGTCTAATTAGTGAGTTTGCCAAGGTGATATGATACAAAAATTAATGGTAGCTCCATATAGTAACAATAAACATGTGGACATCAAAATTAAAACACAATCCCTACTGTTTATAATATCTCAAAAAATAAAATAGTTATGTATATATCTAACAGAATATGTGCAAGACTTTTATGCCAGACTAAAAACACTGAATTAAAAAAAAAAAGATATACATAAATTGAGAGGCAAACCATGTTTATAGGTTTAAGTAACTCAACATAGTAAAGTTATCCATTTTTTAAAACCATTTCCTCAGAATTTCAGGAAGGACAAAGTGAGAGGTATCATTCTACCGAATTTTGATATTTATTATATAAGTAACAGTACTCAAGAATGTGTGTTATTGGCAGAGGGATAGACCGACACATGGATCAATGAATAGAGAACTTGATAACCAATCCCCATAAATATGCACCGTTGATTTTTGACAAAGTCTCAAAAGTAATTCAATGACTTTAAAAAACAAACAAATGAAGAAACAACGTGTGGCTTCTTTAATTTCTTTCAGTAGTGGTTTGTAGTTCTCACTGTAGAGATCTTTCACCTCCTTGGTTAAATTGATTCCTAGGTATTTTACTTTTTGTTGACTATTGTAAGTGGGCTTACTTTCTTGATTTATCTTTCTGTTAATTCATTATTGGAGAATACAAATGCAACTGACTTGGGGGCATTGATTTTGTATCTTGCAAGCTTACTGAAATTATTTACCAGCTATAAGATTTTTTTTGATAGAGCCTTCAAATTTTTCTATATTTAGGATCATGTCATCTGCAAATAGAGACAGTTTGATTTTGTCTTTTCCAATCTTGATGCCTTTATTTCTTTCTCTTGACTGATTGATCTGGCTAGTAACTCCAGGACTATGTTAAATAAGAGGGACGAGAGTGGGCAGCCTTGTCTTGTTCCTGTTCTTAAGGGAAAAGCCTTCAGTTTTTCCCCACTCAGGATGATATTGGTGGTGGGCTCTTCATAGATTGCTTTTATTGTGTTGCGATACTTTCCTTCTATATCTAATTTGCTGAGAGTCTTTATCTTGAAGGGATGTTGAATTTTAGCCAAAGCAACCCTAAGCAAAAAAAAATAAAAATAATAAAGCCAAAGTCATAACACTACCTGACTTCAAATTATACTACAATGCTATAGTAACCAAAACAGCATGGTACTGGCATAAAAAATAGACCCTGGGCCAGCGGAACAAAATAGAGAACCCAGAAATCAAACCACAGGCTTACAACCAATTGATATTTGACAAAGACAACAAAAACATACACTGGGCAAAAGACTGCCTCTTCAATAAGTGGTGCTGGGAAAATTGGATATCCAGATGCAAAAGAATGAAACTAGATGTGTACTTCTCACCATATATCAAAATCAACTTAAAATGGATTAAAGACTTAATTATAAGACCTGAAACTGTAAAACCAATGTGGGCTGTAATGCAAAGAAAGTGAATCATTTATATATTGTTGGTGGGAATATAAAATTTTATAACCACTATTGCAGACAAGCAGTTTCTTAAATGATTTAACCTGCAATTACCTTAAAATCTTGTCATTTAAATTTTAAATTTTTATTCCAGAGAAATAAAATTTATGCTCACAAAAATCTACACAAAATTGCTCTTAGAAGCTTTATTTGTAACAGCCCTTTATCTATGGATGAATAGTTTAACAAGCTAGTACTTCCATGCCATGGAGTATTACTCAACAATAAGGAATATATGGTTGAAATATGCAGCACCTTAAATGAATCATCAGAGAATTCTGCTGAGTGCGTGTGTGTGTGGGAGGAGGGGGGAGGGAGCAAATTCTACATGAAAATGCCCATGACAATTACAGTCTTCTTTTCTATAAAAAGTCTCATGGTCATAGCTGGAAAACCTTGCCCCATTTTCTGTAAGATACTTCCATCCAGCTAGCACTTCAACTGAGACTTCCATTTTACCCTTCTTTCAAGCCAGTTGATGGTGGGGGATATGGTAGTACCAGGGAATTCCTCTAGCATCAGTCTGTTACTGCACTTCTTTTGCTGTAAAATGAGTTTCTGAATCAGAAGCAATGCTTGTGTGATGCCATGACTGGAGATTAAGTATTCTGTGAGTCCATGGATGGCAGTTTGGCACAACCATTGAATACAGGGAAGGCAAATCTGTACCCAGAGCAAGGGTCTATTCTAGTAAGGGCATAATACAGCCCTTTCTATGATGGAAGCAATTTAATACAATCAACCAGGCACCAGGCAGTTGGCTGAACACCCCAGGGATTGGTGCCATATCAGAGCCACTGGCAGTTTCAGCATTCAACAGTGTCCATAGCCAGGTCAACCTTAGTGAATGGAAGTTCATATTGCTGAAACCATGAGGAACCTCCATCCCTTCCATCGCAGCTACTTTGTTCATGAGCCCATTGGGTAATGACAGGGTGCCTGGGGACAGAGGCTGAATAGTATCCACAGAATGTGTCATTATATCCACTTGATTATTAACATCCTTCTCTGTTGAGATCACCCTTTGGTGAGTATTCACATGGGACACAAACATATTCATGTTTTTTACCCATTCAGAAAAATCTATCCACATACCTCTTACCCAAAATTTTTATAACCAATTTTCATATTATACTCTTTCCAAAGCCTTGACTCTCCAGCCAAAATACTATCTACAGCCCATAAATCAGTATGCAATCTGATTATATGATCCATTTCTCTTAGTAAGCCCCCTGGGAGAATGCTCCTTCAGCACTGTTATTCAAAGATGTCTCAGATTAAAACTGTAGTGCTGAAGCTGTCCACCTTTTAATGGTGCCTACAAATTGTATACGACCATCTGTAAACTAGGCCCATGTCTTCTCTTCCTCTTTCAACTGATTACAGGAAATTTTCCATGAGGCCATAAGAGCAGACTGGGAGAGAGAAAGCTGTGTAGCAGGAGAGGAGACGCTGGGCATTTAGGAAACTTCCTTGTGTAATTTCCTCATGCTTTAAGGGTCTGCTTTGTCCTGATAACATATATATGACTTCCATTTGTTGATGAAGTGTTGCTGTATACACCAAACTTTATGGCACTGTGGGTCAGGTAACACACATTCATGATGGACAGCTCAGGTTATGCAGCAACTTGGTGACCCATGATTAAGCATTCAGTCTCTACTAAGGTCCAGTAGTAGGCCAAAAGCTGTTTCTCAAAAAGAGGGTAGTTATGTGCAGATGATGGCACGGCCTTGCTCCAAAATCCTAAAGGCCTATACTGCAATTTACCTGTGGGAGCCTGCCAGAGGCTCCAAACAACCTCCCTCTTTCTGCCACTGACACTTCAAGCACCATTGAATGTTGGATCATACGGCCAAAGTGGCAGAGCAGGTTGCACAGCAGTTTGGATATGTTTCAGAGCCTTCTCTTGTTCTGGGCCCCACTCAAAACTATCAACACTTAAATCACTAGATAAAGGGGCCAGAATAACATATTCAAATGAAGAATATGTTTCTTCCCCAATACAAATGGGCCCACTAGGTATTGTGTCTCTTTCTTGGTGGCAGGAGGGGCCAGGTGCAACAACTTATCTTTTACCTTAGAAGGGATATCTCCACAAGCCCCATACCAATAGACCCCTAAAAATTTCACTGTGGTATAAGGCCTCTAAATTTTAGTCAACTTTATTTCCCACCTGTGACATGCAAATATCTTACCAATAAGTCCAGAAAAGTAGCTACTTCTTTTTCACTTAGTCCAATCAGCATAATATCAATCAAGGTAATGGAACAGTGTGATTATATTATGGAAGGGAAAGGAAGTCAAGATCCCTGCAAACTAAATTATGACATAGAAGTAGAGAGTATCTACACTCCTGAGGTAGGACAACATAGGTGTAATGCAGGCCTTGCCAGCTGAAAACAGCCTGCTGGTAGTAGGCCTTATGGACAGGGATGAAGAAAAAGGCATTTTTCAGATCAATATTTGCATACCAGATAGCAGGGAATGTGTTAATTTGCTTATCCAATAAAACTACATTTGGTACAGCAGCTGCAATTGGAGTCACTACTTAATTAAGCTTATGATAATCCATTGCCATTCTCCAAGATCCATCTGTCTTCTGTACAGGCCAAATAGAAGAGTTAAATGGACATGTGGTGGGAATCAACACTCCTGCATCTTTCAATTTTTTGATAGTAGAACCACTCTTGGCAATCCCTCCATGGATGTAGTATTGTTTGTGACTTAGCATTTTCATAGGTGGAGGAAAATTTTATGGCTTCCACTTGGCCTTTCTCACCATATCAGCCCTACTCCATAGGTCAGGAATTCAGTGTGGAAATTCTGCAGGCTGCTAAGTTTGTGTATTTCAATTATTCATTCTGGAACTAGGGAAATAACCGCGGGATGAATTTGAAGACCCACTGGACTCACTGTGAATTGGATCTGAGCTAAAACTCAGTTGATCACTTGTTCTCCAAGAGGCCCTATTCTGATTGGAGGACCACCGTGATGTTCTGGGTATCCTGAAATCAATATAAGATCAGAGCCAGTGTCCAATACTCCCCAAAAGGTCTGATTATTTCCTTTCCCCCAATGTACAGTTTCCCTGGTAAAAATGGCATCAGTCCCTTTTGGGAAGTCTGGAAAAAGATTAGAAGTATAAATTTTTATTAGTGTATTGGGGTCCTTCTCTGAGGAGATCTAGGCTCTCCTTAATTGAAGGGGTTCTGAAAGTGTAAACTGGCTCAAGTCTGAGAACTGATCAGGGTGTTGGGACTCTTGATTTTTATCATTCACATTAGAATTTTGTTCAATTGACCTAGAAGTTTTCCGCTTATATAAATCGTGATAATTTAGTAGGCTTCCTATCTCTTTCACTTGTAGGAACATCATAATTAGCTAGCTGGTGCCAGAGTCAGACTATTCTGATTGATGCTTTGACGCTGTTGTCCATTACTTTGCCCATCTTGCATTTGGTGTTTAAGTACCACCCCTTGGCACCTGCTGCCCAAGGATTCAATTATTCTCATTGTATTCATGTTTTCCAATTGAGTGGCTGTGGTTCCCACTGGAGGGTCTGGCCTACACAGGAGAGCTATCATGGAACTCTTCAAAGATGTTGGATCTCCCCTCAAAGTTCATTTCTTAGGATTGGACGTTTAGCTCTGTTAGTTAGAGCATGGTGTTGATAACACCAATGTCCAGTGTTAGATCCCTGTACCCACCAGCCACCAAAACAACACAAACAAAACAATTCATTTATTAGGATATTAGTGAAAGATATGTCTTCTGAACCCTCCTACGATGGCTGAGTAAGTCTAACATTCACACAAATCCAGTCTAACATTCCAGTTTTCTTAAGCTTTTCAATATCTTCTTCTACGTTAAACGAAGGAAGTTTGGACATTTTCATTTGGCTTATCACAGATCATTGTTTGGTCAATGTTTCAGCCAACCAACCAAACTGGTAGAGCCCTTTCTAACTCCCTGAACTGCAAAATTAATGCAGAATCTCTGCTTAGTGAGCCCATTACACTAAATTTAGCCTGATCCAAATTTATGGTTTTTTCCATCATTGTTCCACACTCTTATCTCTCCCACCATCTACTCCTACACGTCCCCTGGATTTCTGTGTGTATATATCAGAAAACTCAATTAGTTCTTTTGGAATGTCACACACTTCCTCATTTGACGTGTACCTCACTTTTAGGGGCCTGCTGGGAATTGAGTCTAATTATAGGTTGAGAAGTAAAGAGTGTTGGTGGGGGTAGGTTCTGAGGAGAATCAGCATTTCTTGCATGGCAACTGCCGCAGTGGAGGCTATTACCATTTCCTCAGACAATGCAGGGTAGTGCAGAACTAATAGCTTCAAATGGTGGTGGAAAGGCCAATACCACTCTGGGTGGAGAGGCTGCTACCACTGGAGTGGGATGTGCACTTCTGCTGAGGGTGAAGAAGCCACTTCCATTGGGTTAGGGAGACCTATTCCATCGAACAAGAAGACTCATCAGAATTTAGAGACTCGGTGTTTCCAGCTTCATCAGGGGCTTCTCATGCATACCTATCCCAACTTGTAGGATCCCATCCTTTCCCAATCAATGAACTGACTTTAAAAGTATGGTGTCCAAAACCAAACAAATTTAGAGAAACACATATATTTACAGATGCAAAAAATAGCAAACCGTAGGAGGAAAATTTTGAAAAAAAATATTTTAAGTACATAATCATAAAACTGATAAAAATAAAGAAAAGCATCCACAGAAAATTATAAATTACATAAACATAAAAAATAATGAGAATGGTCATTTATTTTTTATCAGATATCATGAAGGCAAGTGGATAGTGGAGGAATATTTCTAATGAACTTAAAGAAAAAGTTAAAACGTGTCAATTCAGAATTCTATATCCAGTCAAAATATTTTTTTAAGACTAAAGATAAAGACATTTTCAGATAATGGAATAATAAGAGTGAATGGAAAAGAATAAAGGGAAAAAAATCCCAGCTTACTGGTTGCCACGGACAATGTCTTTTCCAGCCAGAGCGGAAAACCTCATAGTTCATGGGACATTGACTAGACATTTGTCTCAAATATGAGGGCAAACAAGTCATAGACAAAATAATGTACTTGTTCCAAAACAAACTCAAGAATATTTATAGCATGCAGAAATATCCAACACCCATAAGGAAAATCCAAATTGTCTATCTATTATCTAGTTAAAAACTATTAGCCACGCAAAGAAACAGATAACATGACTAATTATTTTAATAAAATGCAAATCAAATCTGACCCAGATATGACAAAGATTATTAATGATGTATTAATAGAAAAGAACATTAAGACTGTTGCTATATCTATGTATTTTTTGTAAAAAAAAATAGTATGTGTTTTTAAAACTAGCATAAGACACCTGGAAAACAAAAATTTAAAGTCTTATTTACAATAGAACAAAATAAATAAAATTTATAGAATAAAATTAATAAAAGGAGACTTCTGGTCAAGATGGCTGAGTAGACAGTCTCCTGCATAACTCTCTCCCAAAAGTCAACCAATTTACATCTATAAAAAAGCAATGACAGCCAAGCTGGGGACACTATTGCTCAGGGGAAGAGGAAGAGTGACCTATGGAGGGCATGAAGGTGGGAGAAGCCATGATGAGAGAAAGAAAAAACCGCTCTGACCGTTTTGAGCCCTGGCCACATCCAGGTTGGAGCTGCTGAGTGCATGGAGCAAGAGCTGGCAAAAGCAGCAGCTGTGAGCTTCAGATGAAGTTGCTTGGAGGTGGCAGGGGAGAAGAGGGCCATGGTGGCCCCCAGGAGAGCAAGACTACTAACAGGTTTCCTGTGGACACACAGAGGAGTGAGGAGCCAGAACAACTGATAAATAAGAACCACTCAGAGGCTGGAGAGTCATTGCAAAGGACTGGCGCACAGACTCTCCCTTGGGAAGTGTTTGGAGAACAGGCGGTGGGGGAGATGGCCCCAGTGGGAGAACGCTGGGGCACAGCAAGGACAGCTGATCTGTTCCCCAGTCAGCTCAGGACCACTCAGAGGAGACTGGTTGGGAATGCAGAATTACATGGGGTACAGTTCGACGAAAAGACTCAGGCCCAGGCCAGAGTTTCTACACAACCCAAGTGCACAAGGTCTCTCGAGAGCTGGAAGTACCTATAAAGTCAACCATTAAAACCTGAGCTGCACAAAATGCCTTCCCTAGGGAATCAGCAGCAAAGCAGCAATGTAGCTAAACCACAGAGCTCAAGAACTGGTCCCCACAGGAACTTCCTCCATATTAGAAGCAAGCAAAGGACAACAAATTAGTTCCAGCACAGAGTTTAAATAGTGGGAACAGCAAATAATCCAACACAGGACCGAAAGAGAAAAAAACAAAGTACCCAAAACCAGAGACAAAGTTTCATATTAACTAGTAAAGGTCTCATTTCACCAAAGAATGCCTATAACACCTAGAAGGACTGGAAGTCCCCTGGGCTACCAAGCCAGAAAGGGGGGTAGGTCTGGGGCCTCAGCAATGCCCTCAACACCAGCAACCAGTCCAGAGGATGGGGGCCTCAGGCCTCAGCCATGCCTCCCCACCAAACACAGCTAGCACAGCAGTGACCACCGAACCATCACAGGAAGTACCCCAGGCCCTCCCAGCCAGGGTGGTGGGGGGCCTCGGGCCTTGGCCATGCCCCAACAGCACCCACAGCCAGTCCAATAATGACCACCAAGCTACAGCAAGAAGGGCTATGGGTTCCCTAGCTGGGATGATGGGGGGTGATGGCTTTTTCCACACCACCCTGACATCTGCACCCAGCCCAGAAATGACCAAGCCACCCCTGAAAGCCCCCAGTCTCCCCTATGGGAATTAGGTGGGTGCCACAGGCTTCAATCCTGCCTCTTATCCTTCTTCCTTCTTCCATCCCATTTCCTTCCCGTCTCCCCTCTCCTCCTTCCTCCCAACTGCTCTTCAACAAAATCCTAGAATGTAAAAAATAATATTAATAAAATTACATTTTCTTTAAAAAAAATTAATAAAAGCAATTGCAATATCACTACACTGAACATTGCATAATATTGCTGACTCAAATTAAAGAACAATAAAATTGAATACATTCTGTTTATTGTTTGGGAAAATCAATAATCTTAATATTTAACATTCTTGCATGTTGACTTAAGGGTTAAAAGAAATAACTGCCAAAATTACTATGGCCATTTTCTGAAAAAATTAATAAACATTCTAAAATGTTATGGAAATACAAATAACCTACAAGGGCCAAAAATGTTTTGAAAAAGATCACAGTTGACTGCTTAAACTACCCAATGTCAAGGCAAATGATACTCAACAAAACAGTATGGTACTGGTGAAATAGACACGACTTAGTGGATGAGATTAGAATCCAGAAACATGCCTGCCCAGGCATCTTTGATTAATTTTCAACGAAGAACTCAAGGCAAAAAAAATTTTTGACAAAAATTGTGCTGAAACCATTTGGTTATCCATTTGAGAGAAAAAAGTAATTACACAAAAATTAACTTGAAATAGATCTTAAATCTAAATTTAAAAGCTAAAATTATAGAAATTCCAGAAGAAAATGAGAACATCTTTGTTGCCTTGATTAGGCAAAGATTTCTTACGCAGGATACAAAAAACACAAATCGTAATTGACAAATTGACAAATTGAAGTCTATCAAAATTGGAACTTTTTATCTTCAAAAGATGCCATTAAGAAAACAAAAATACAAGCCATCGAATGGGAGAAAATAGTTTCAATACATATATATGATAAAATATGTGTACACGGAATATATAAAGAGATCTTAAGAATCAGTCATAAGAAGGTAAACAATCCATTAAAAAATAGTATAAATACATGGACAGACAATTGCAAGGGTTGCAAGTAAACACGAGGAAATTTGCCTCACGTCATTTGTCGTCAGGGAAATGCAACTCAAAATCACAATTTGATACCACTGCACACTTACTAGAATGACTAAAACTATATCAAGACAAAGTTTTGTAGTGGATGTGATGCTACTAGAACTATAATACATTACTGGTACAAATTTAAAATGGTACAAGTACTTTAGAAAAAAATATGTGGAAGTCTCCTAAAATATTAAATATACGCTTGCCGTAATTCCCACCCATTTCATTTCCATATATTTACTCAATATGAATGGAAACATTGGTTGCCATAAAGATATGTATATGTACATATGCCTAGTACCATTCTAGTTTTAGCATTGAAAGTCCTTAGTGCTGAGAAATACCTGTATCCTGGGCTAACAGGGATCATTAGTCACCCCTCACACAGATATAAAAGTACATAAATAAATAAAATTAATTGAAAATTTGATGAGTAATAATATTTACATATTTTCAAAATGCCTCTCTCTAAAACACATTTACAAAGAAGCAAAAGTAGCTTTACAGTATAGAAACCTGGCAGATGACCTTAATCAAATAATCAAACTGAATATCCTCAATAATGGCACAAATGGAAATTGTGTGACAGGGGGCACTGAAGAGCACGCAGCACACTTCTGTGATATTCTTGTCAAAAAGTATAGCCTTAGTCTGATCATAAGGTAATATTAGACAGATTAATATTTAGGGACATTTTAAAAATTGATTAGGATGTAATCTGCAGAACTGTTAAGCTCCTGAATAACCAAAAAAAGGTGAGAAAGTGTTCCAGAATGAAGGAGATTAAAGAGATATGACATCTAAATTCAGTGTATGATTCTGAAGTGAATGTTTATCATATAAAAGATGTTAGTGGGGCAGTTGGTAAGATGGAATGAAGTCCAAAGATTATATAATAGTAATGTAATTATGTAAATTTCCTTATTGTATTGGTCCTACTCTAGTTATGTAAGAGAATGTCCTTTTTTGGAGGAAATGTATACTAAAGTATCCAGGGGTGATGGACATCAAGTTAGAAACTTACTGTGAAATAGTCTAGGAATAAGTAATTTTTCTCTACCTCCTTCTTTGTAGTTTTCTGATTATTTAAAATATGGGGAAAATATATAGAATCTTCTAATTGGTAAAAAGACACCCTATGCAATGTTTTTAAAAACTTATAGTTTAAGAGAAGATGCAAGCACAGCCACCATCCTTACCTGATGCAGATTTTTGTAACACACAAAATTTGCTGAAGAAAAGTCTGGGACTGCTAGCATGAAGAAAATATATACATATTTCTAGGACAATATGCAATTGTAAGCACATTAAAGGAATTAAAGTAAAATTACTTCAACAATTTGAATTTCTATGAAGCACTTCCATTTCCATATTTAAACTTGCAAAATATTGTTTTGCAATATAAAAACTAGCTAAGATATGAAAACTAATTCAATCCAACTTTTAAACTCTTTTAAAATTATTAATTAGATTTTTTAACATTATATTTCACGTTTATATTCATGCAAGTTAATTTTTCAGTATGTGATATGTATTTATAACAATTTATATAATTAATCTACTTTTCCTAACCTTAGAAAATATTCATTATGAAAAGATTATAACAAACTCAGTTGTATGTACCCTCTTTGAAAAAAGCAGAATTATAGAATATTTAATTCTATAATTAAATTTCCATTATGTCCCCAAAACATTTCAAAAATGATTCAACAGCAGTGTTGGAAAATGATATAAATTATTTTCCCTAACTTATACCTTGAAATATTTCAGTAAACTAGGAAATATTAAGTGAATTTCATGAAGAATATTATTTTTTTATTTTTTTATTTTTTTATTTTTTTTTATTTTTATTTTTATTTTTATTTTTATTTTTATTTATTTTTTATAGTTATAAATTACAATATTATTTATTTATTTATTTATTTTTATAATATATATTTTATTTTATTTTATTTTATTTTTTTTATTTTGTCAATATACACTGTATATGATTATTATGGCCCGTCACCGACACCTCCCTCCCTCCTCCCTCTCTCCCCTCCCCCCCAAGAATGTCCTTTCCGTTGGACCTTGAGAGAATAATATTGAGTGAAACGAGTCAGGCAGAGAAAAAGAAATTCCACATGTTCTCACTCATTGGTGGGAGCTAAAAAAAAAAAAAAAAAAAAAAAAACAAACAAACTAATTCACCCACATACACACACACACACACACAAAAAAAACCGGGGGGGGGTGGGGGGGGGAAGAAGATATAACAACTATACTTCCATGAAGTTGTTACAACAAGAATATTATTTTTTTAACTCTTTACAAATGCATATTGAAGAAAGGGTGGGTGACTCACTTTGCTTAGTAAAGCCAAATTAAAATTTTGGTGATGTAAGAGTATTCCAAGTGACAAAGGGTGATTTGCATTTTTTTCTTAAATAGAAGAGAATTTTGAGAAAAAAGTAAAGAATAAAAAGAGGGTGAATGAAAGAAGAGAACAGCCATTGATCCAGGCTTCTAGAAGATAAATTGTATGACAGGCCCAAGGGCAATTTAAAATCTGCCAGCACAGCTTCCCGGGGAGTCTGCCAATAGGCAAATGCTACAGCTAGAAAAACTGTTTTCACAGCTTGACATCAGAACTCTGTGATGGCTGTCAGGGGTTTAATGGTGACCTGAGCTTCTGACCTTTTCAGCAAAGTAAGAAGAAAAATTCAGAAAGAAAGAACTTGAAATATGGATTGATATGATTGTGATCTGCACACCGTCGTCAAAAGTTATTTTATGTGGATATAACAATAGTTTATACTCTTGACACAATTATGAGTTTGGGAGACAGACTATTTCTTTAAAAACTTTGGCTTAAATATTTAGAATGCATACTTTCTATAATATGTACCTCAAATATCATTGTCCTATTTTGTTGTAAACTAACACATTCATACTATTTTATTTTTTAATATGTTTTCAGTTTATTTACTGCACTAGTACTCTTCAGAATTCCATGTCAATCATCACATTTTAATATTATTTTCCTCAATTAATTATTTTTCACTTTGTTTACATTGAAATATTTTGTGTTTTTATTTATAGTTTGTTTTTAATAGGTTCCTGCCACAACTAATATGGCATTTGGCATAAAAAGGGGTTCTTAGTTCTGTATATTGACAATGTTGCAAATACTCATATGTAAATAGAGTATATGTTCTTGAAATGTAAAATTAATTTGAAATTTTGTTCCTTATATCTGGATTTATCAGAGATTGGATTACCAACAAGCCATAAAACAGAGGATTTTAGGAGTGCTTCTTTTTTAAATACGTGGATTATTGTGTTCCATTCTCTTTTACTCACCATCATGTTGTGAATTTCTGTCAACACAAAATTGTTGAAAAGACATGGGAGGAGATAAGTGTTCTTTGTCCTACAACAGTTATAAAGTAGAAATGGCTATTGAGCTTATGCTGGAAAATCATTCAGAGTACACACACACATCTATTAGAGAGAAAGATTTATTGAATCAAAGTTAAGGAAAAAAGCATAAGATATTAGCATCCTAGGAAGGATAAGGAGGTATAGGGATAGCAGAAAAGGAAGGTTATAAAACTAGAATATCAGAGAACAGGGAGCAACACAGTGTAGTGAAAGACAGGCAAGTGAAAACTTTAAGAGTAACCACAATTTTGGGGATGTCCAATTTTTTATTTCCAAATTTTTACAAAAGAAGGATCTGCCCTATCCCCACTCCTTTCATTTCAGCCTCTTTTAGGTATCTACCTTCCAGTGTAGCTCCGGTCCGCATTAGGTAATATTAGAACAAACTTAAAACCCCCCAACTGTACACTTTATTTTTTGAAAATATGGAGATGCTTTTATCACCTGAGAGATTATGCTATGCGAATATATTGTAGATAAATTCATAAGTGTTAGTCTCTTAATATGTTATGAAATGGGAAATTAGAGTTGTATAAAAAAGATTTTTTTTTTTTTTTTTGTGACCTGTAAGGGGATCGGAACCCTTGGCTTGGTGTCGCCCGCACCACGCTCAGCCAGTGAGCACACCGGCCATCCCTATATAGGATCCGAACCTGCGGCCGCGGCCCTCCCAGCACCGCACTCTCCCGGGTGTTCGGCCCAAAGATTTTCTAATCTACATTTTTAAGTGATTATATTAGGTGTTACCCACATAACATCCTGTGGTGCTGTATTAAAATCAGAATGTGAGCTGAATAAATTATCTTTTTGTGTGGATTTATGTGAATATAATAAGGGGGTTTAATGTTAAAAGTGAATTACAAAGGATAGGCAAGAAATTTTGCAAACTTTTCTTCTTCACTCATTCTGTCCTAGGGGAGTAGGGCTCACTTGATCTACATACCTTGAATTCTGTTAAAGAACCTCTCAAGTTAATGCTACAAGAGTTGAAGCATTTCTGTTTCCCCTACCTTTTAATTATCTATTGGTGCTTTGATGTTTAGAATAGTGCACCAAATATAGCGAAGCCTGGGCTCTTCTGTGTTAACACTAAAGCTGGTGAATAGCTGTCACATAGGCAAGAAGACAATATCAATGGGGGAATTCTCAACATGTAGCCCAAAGTTGGCATCATCAAATTATCCTGAAAAGATTATGTCTAGTTATACTCTGTGCCTGTCAAATAGATGTTGTGTTTAAAATCAACCACATTGTATATTGACAAAATAAAATTAAATTAAAAAAAATAATGAAAATAAAGACTTTTGTCAGGAAGGAAAGGTGGAAATACTGGAAAGCTACCTGGTATATTATTGATATTTTTAATTTATGAAATACGAATCTAGTTTGGCTTGGAAAAGAAACATGATTCCTATAGCTTTGATGGCAACCCCTGTTTGTAATTAAATATTCTATAATTCTGCAAGCTAGTCTCTGCTTCCAGTTTTGTTATTTCACTCTCTGAGGACTCAATGGTCAATGGACCACTGCAACAAGAGAAAGATCATGTATATTAATACTCTGATGCACAGATTTCTTATTGGTATTTAGAAACAAGGTTAACAATTAAACAGATGAGCTTCCAAAATCTGTAATACTTTTCTATATCCCAAATTTATCCCAAAGGCATTGCTCTCTTAATGCTTTAATCAATAAATGCATTTATATTAGAATTCCAATAATTATTTTGTACTTTGACTATATCAAAGTAAATTTCAATGACTTTTGATTATTTCCTTTGTGATTTTGGACCAAAAGATAATAAAGACAGTATTTAGCATATATATCCTAAGGGTAGTTTTTATTGCTATTGGTAATATAACTGAATGTGGTTATGTGCTGGGTACTTACAAAATAAACAGAACTGCATATCGTTAGCAATTACATTAAAGAAACTACAAGCTGTTTTATTTAATAAGCTATGTAGGAGATACATTTTCTAATAAAAAAAAAATACCACGGCCAGCATCAAGACATTTATGAATATAAAATGGTAAATAAAAATGTGGTCCTCAAATCAAGCAACTGTTCAAGTTATGATTTTTGGTAAGATTATTATGATATACTGCTGAGAGAGGATAAACAATCTAAGAAATGGGAAAACATACATTGTGCTAAATATCACTGTGCATGAGTTAAATTTACATAATGCACCCCTAATAAAGCAATTCAGTTAAAGGGAGTTGTACACATTTGCAATTTGCCTGAGATACAACTAGGTGGTCCTCTTAGGAAAAAATGTTACATTTTGCTTAACTTTTGGTGAATATAATTTAAAATAATTTGAACATGAAAAATATCTCCAGTCAAATTATATTCTTCAGTAACAAAATAAAATACAGCTTTCTTATTAATTTAGTAATTAAAGAAATTATTTTTGTTTTTGTTGGGATCTTTTTAAACGGTTTATTTTGAGAAAATCATAGATTCACATGCTGTTCTAAAAATAATTCTAAGAATAAAGTATCTTGTGTAGCTATAGGATGATATCACAACTGGGAAATTGATAATGATCCAATCAACGAACCATGTTTGTACTTTACCAGTTTTACATGCACTAATTTGTGTGTATGTATCTGTTTAATTGTAAGTCATTTTATCATATATGCAGATGCATATGATCATCATATTCAATATAAGATCAGTTTGTCACAAGGATCCCTTGTGTAACCCTTTTATAGCCACAGCTACCTCACCCCTCCTCTCCTCCCTAAGCCTTAGCAATCACTAATTTGTTCTACGTCTCTATAATTTTGTCATTTCAAGAATGTTACATAAATTTAATCATAATGTTATATACTATATTTTGAGATTGGCATTTTTACTCACCATAATTCTCTTGAGATACAACCAAATTTTATGTATCAATAGTTTATTCATTTTTCATTTTCCATAGAGTGGATGGAAAACTCTAGAGTGGAAACTGCAGATTGTTTAACCATTTACTTGTTAAAGAATACTTGGATTGCATCAGTTTTAAGCTATTACACATAAAGCTGCTATGAGCATTTGTTTATAGTTTTTTTGTTTGTTTGTTTTTGTTTTTGGTGAACTTGGGTTTTCATTTCTCTGCAAAAAATTACAAGGTTGTATGATAATTAAATGCCTAATTGTTTAAAAATCACTATAATCTTTCAGAGTAACCATACTATTCCACATTTGCCTCAGCAATGTATGAGAATGATCCAGTTTCTCTGCATCCTCACCAGCATTTGGTGTTATTATTTTTTTATTTTAGACATTCTGATAAGTGCATAGTGACATCTCATTGTGGTTTTAATTTGCTTTTCCCTAATGGCTGATGTTGAACATCTTTTCATGTGCTTATTTAACATCTGTGTACCTTTTCATTTAAATGTCTGTTCGTATCTTTTGCTCATTTTCCACTTAGATTTTTTCCATTGCTGAGTTTGGGGAGTTTCTCATATACTCTAGATACAAGTCGTCTTGTGGCTTGCAAACATTTATTCCCAGTGTGTAGTTTGACTATTCATTCTCTTAATAGGGTCATTCATACAGTAAAAGTTTTTGATTTTGAAATGTCACAATAAATCATTTTTTTTTTTATTTTCATAGAATATACATTTGGCATCAAGCATAATTCTTTGCCTAGCATAGATTTTTCATCTACTTTTGGGGTGAGGTAAATATTTGATATTTTTATGTTTCCCATTTTAAGTCTGTGTTTGATATTGAGTTAATTTTGGTATAAGATGTGAGGTTTACTTTAAAGATTTTTGTTTTGTTTGGTTGGTTTGTTTTTGTGATACCTATGAGTATTCAAGTGTTATAGCACCCTTTGTTGAAAATGCTATTCTTCTCCATTGAATACTTTCACACTTTTATGAAAAATTAGTAGGGCATAATTGTGTAAAAGTATTTCTGGGTTTTCTATTTTGCTTCATTCATCTATTTGTCCATCTCTCTTCCAGCACCAAAATGTTTTGGCTACTGTGACTATATAATTATGTCCTAACATGAGCAGAGTGATCAGTCCTGCTTTATTTTTCTTATTCAAAATTCACATTGCTTTATTTAGAATAAACCTAATATGTTTATAAAAAGATTTTATTGAGATTTTGAAGGAATTTCATTAAACTCACAGATTAATTTGGAGAGAACTGACAGTTAACTATATTAAGTTTTCTAGTCTGTGTATATTATATTTCACTCTATTTAGGTATTGTTTGATATTTTGTCATCAGAATTTAGTAATCTTCAACATATGGAACCAGTACATGTTTTGTTAAATTTATACCTAAATGTTTAAATTTGTTGGTTCAATTATAAATGGTTTTTTGTTCTTAATTATAATATACACATATTCATTTTTAGTATGCAGAGATGAGATTGATTGTGTGTGTGTTAATATTGTATTCTGAGACTTTACTGAATTCACTTGTTCACCTGCCCTCTGTATTCTACATACCCTTTATGTTTTCTTCTTGTTTCATTGGCAAAGAGTGGTGAGAGCAGAGATTCTCGCCTTATTCCCAATCCTAGAGTAAAGGTATTCATTCTTTAACTATTAAGCGTGAGGTTGCTGCAAGTTTTTGTAGATGTTCTTTATGAGAAAATTCCCCTCTATTCCTGGTTGTTCAGAGCTTTCAATCATGAATGGCTGTTGGATTTTATCAAATATTTTTTGTGCATATATTTATAAAAATCAAAGGATTTTTCTTATTTAGCTTATTGATACAGTGGTGTATTGACTAATCGCCAAATGTTGAATCAGCCTTTCAAAACTGAAATGAATCCTATTTACTCATGAAATATAATTCCTTTTATGCATTGATGGATTTATTTGCTAATTTGGGGGGGAGGGAAGTTTGCATCTATGTTCCTGAAAGATATTGGTTAGTAATTTATATTTCATAATGTTTTTATCTAATTTTGGTATCATGGTAATGTTGGCCTCATAAAATGAGTAAAGAAGTGTTCCCTCTGCTTCCTTTTGCTTCTATTTTCTAGAAGAAATTATAGAAAATTAGCATCATTACATTCTTATGAATTTTGTGGAATTCACCACTGAAACCACTTGGGTTTCATGCTTTTTTTATTTTTTTTTTACTGAAAGGTTATTAATTATTGATTCAACTTCTTTAATATATGTTGGCTATTTCACATAATATACTTCTTATTGTGTGAGTTTTGGTAGATTGTGTCTTTCAGGTAATTGACCCATTTAATGTACATTAGGGAATTTCTAGACATAGAGTTGTTAATTTTATCACTCCAATTGTATCACTCAGGAGTAATTGGCTCTCTTTCATTTCTGATACTAATTATTTGTCTTATTGTGTTCTCTCCTCCCCTATCTCCTTTCTTTCATTACCCTACCTAGAGATTCAATAATTGTACTTAACATTTCAATGAAGTGGATTTTGTTTTTATTTTCTTTGTTTTTGTGTTTTCAATTTCATGGAGTTATAATTTTATCTCTATTATGTCCTTCCTTCTGCTTCCTTTGATATATTTTTGTTAGTTTTTAAAAAATTTTCTTAAGGTAGGAACTTAGATTATTGATTTGAAACCATTCTTCTTTTCTATTGTAGGCATTATAGTCCTGTAAATGTCATTCTTAGTACTTATATTTTGATATGTCATACTTTCAAATGATTTCAGTACTCTAATTCTCATTATTTTTTAAAAAAACTTACATTTATACCAATAAAAATCAGTTTGTCGTGTAATATAGTTATTAATTTTTAAAAATCTCTCCTCTTTTTTTTCTCAAAAACAATTAATGTTGGGGCAGACTTAAAGGCTTTTCTCCAAATGTGTAAACATGAATTTCACTGTGAAAATGTATGTTGTACTATTTTGGTAGGAAGGGACAATTGAAGGGTTTCATTATGACACTATTAATGGTCCTTACTTCAGGTCATAAGGATGAAGTGATTTTTCTGCCAGGTTGTCAAGTAAGTTCATTTCGATTATGTAGTCAGAACCTGGAGAGATAAGCACATAGTGGGTCACAGATTCATATGGCTAGATTGTGAGTACATCTAGTCAAATTTCTATTTATCAATTGACCTTTATCAGCTCTCATTCTGGAAGGTAAACATGTGTTGCATATTGAGTCAGTGTAGGTTCTGAGCAACAGCCCAGTCCTGTCCATAAAGTCTAAGTATCTCCTCATTCTTAGTTCACAGACACTGTAGCAAGTGGCTGTAGGTTTCCTTAGAAAGGGTAAGAAGATTACCTAACTGAATAAAGCTTGGTCTAGACCAATCATGTTAATCTATTCACTTGTGCAAGTATTTGTTTTAATGGTGTGCTTGTGGTTTACTTGTTGCCAATAAGACATATGGGAAGTCTTTTTAGAGTAGTCTGTGTAAAATCTTCCTCCCTGATCAAAAGATAGGACCTTTCCACTCCATTTGAAGACTTGATACATATTAGGAAGTTTTGCACCCCTTTTTTTCTCAAAATAACTGATAGTCACAAGATAGAAAAGATGACCTAGTGTCCTACCACATTTACAAACTCTGTGTGACCTGCTTTCAGACTTCATGTTAAATACAATAATTAAATATTCTTATTATTAAAATAATTTTTACTTGCATATTACATTGTTTGAAGCTTAAAGCACATAAACTGGACTTGTACTAGGAGTTCTTTTGCTCTTTTTAAGTTTTTCTTAAAAGAAAAAATGATGGAATTGGAATCTCATATTATAATTTAAGCCATAAAAGATATTTTATTTTGCAATTTATGATACTCAACTGCATATGTTATTAAATGTAAGGTGCAATCAGGAAAGCAGATGTAATATACATTGCTATATTCTGTTCCACCTTGGACCCTCTAAACAAACAAAAAATAGGCTCAAGAATAATAAAACAATGAAAAACTCTAGAAAACAAGAATGCACACCATTCTAATTTCAGACTAATTTTCAAGGAAAACACGTATTTAAATAACTTGAAAAAACGTCAATATATCCATTACTATGAGGAAATTGAAAAGGTAGTGCAAGTAACAGGACTGTGCCTGTTAAAAATGGAATTTATGACATGTCACTTCTCCATTCAAAACTTTCTCATCATTTCCAACTTCATTCAGAATAAAGACCAAATTGTGGTCTTCAGGACCCAACATAATTATCCTGATGTTGTCCCCCATTACATTCCCTATTATACCTTCTGTTGCAGCCACACTATCTTGCAATCCCTGAAACATGCCAGGAAAAGTCCTACCTCAGGACATTTGCACTTGATGTTTACTATGGCTGTAATGCTATTTCTCATTATAGCACCTTCCCTCAATATCTCAATTCTTATAGGTCTATTACAATTTTACTTTCTTAATAAAGTATGCAATGGTTATGCCATTTTTAAAGTAAACCCCAACCCTAAATTTTCCCCTTTTACCATTTGATGCCTTTCTTTAGATTTCTCAAGATATAAGATATATAATTTCTACTTGTTTTGTTTATTGACTGAATTACACCATTCATACATGAATTCCATGAAGGCAGAGATTTTGCTTACTGTTTTCTCATGGTCTTAATCTGTGCCTGGCACATATTAGCATTCAATATTTGTTTAGTTAATTAATTAATTACCTGACCTAATAGTTAAGAATGAGCCATCTGGTGTCAGATACTTGGGTTCAAATCCTTGCTTGTTCAGACTCTTGCTCTGTGATGTAGGAAAACTTATTTAACTTCTCTGTGGTTTAATTCATTTATCCATAAAATAAGGAAAATAATAGTACTTATCACATAGAGTTATTAGGAAGATCACAGAATTTAATATATGTAAAATACCCTGCACAGTGCCTGGCATGTAAGAAGTGCTAAAATGTTAGTATTATAATTATATTTATTTTGTTGTTATATCAATATAAATATTAGAAATATCATCAGAAACACATTAACTAAGTTATTAATGTTGGTTAATTTGGGGGGACTTGGTACTAAAATACATATTTTACAATACATATTTTTGTATTTTTGTAGGAAAAAATAGTCAGAAAATATGTCTCTCTATGTAGGCACTAATGTAGCTACCTGCTTTCCATTTGTCTCTTTTTTTCTTAGAGATAATTTCTTTTAATTCTACTCATTGTTTTCCACCAAGGTACAATTATAGGCATATTAATTTTTACATCTTCTATGGTCCTCTGATGAGGTTGATTTATGATTCCTTTACCACTGCAAACGTCCAGTTCTAACATGTGAAAATTTTATTCTTTGGGGCATTTCTTCTCACCTTCCCAGTCAGCCTGCTTCTCATTTGCTCCACCGCTGTATAGTGGTACTTCTATTAAGAATATAGAAGACCCGCAGTTATTAAAATTAGCAATATACCCAAGAAAATTTTAAATTCTTCTTAAATTCCTGTGAAAATGAATTTGTAAGTTTCCATTTTTATTGAAATATTCCATTAATTTCATTTATTACTATTTGTAATTATGCAAGGTATATTCATTTCCTAGAGTTGCAATAACAAAATACCACAAACTGGTGGCTTAAAACAACAGCAATTTATTGTCTCACAGTACTGAAGGCTAGAAGTTCAAAATCAAGGTTATGGTGGGGTCGTGCTGTCTCACTCTGTGGGAGAGAATGCCTCCTCTTCTCTTCTAACTTCTGGCTTTTGCAGGCAATCCTTTGTGTTCCTTGGTTTATGGATGCGTCGTTGAATCTTTGCCCTCATCATCACATGGTCATATTTTCTCTTTGTGTTTCTGTATCTGTGTCTCTTCTCCTCTTCTTATAGGGAGACTACTCATTTTGGATCAAGGGGCCACCCTACTCCAGCATCTCATCTTAACTAATTACATCTGCAACAACCCTTTTTCCAAATAAGGTCACATTCTTTCAGGATGTAGAAGTCATAGGCGTTAGGACTTCAACATATCTTTTGGGGGACACAATTCAACCTATAACACAAGAAAAAGAACTGTACATTTTTTTAGAGCATATAATTCGAAATAAGATAGAAGATACAATTTATTTATGCAAAGCCAAAGTTATTAAACTGCAGCATTGCCACATCTTGTGGTCTTTCAAATAGTCAATCTAAATTTCAACTCATTTAGTTGATAATTAAATTATTTTAATGCAATTCACAATTTGTAATAATCATATGCTTATAATAAATAATATTTAAAATAATTTAAAAAACGGATAGAAGATTAAGTTCATTACTGCTGTCTTGGTGATTAGATAAAACAATAATCTCAATTTGAAAGCAGACAGAGTAAAGGGAAGCATTCCTTATATCCTGAACATCTGCCTTCCTGTCAATTTTGGTATGAAAAGTATTATGGCTCTGTTTTCCATGCAATATATAACTAAGTGAAAAAAATATTGAAAAGCCATAAAGATCTGGTTAAAGATAATTCAGCAAAACAGTATGTGTCTTTCGTTCATCTCAAATTGATTTTTTTCTCTTTATGTTACCTTTGCCCCTTATTCTTTTGTCCAATAATTCTCAAATATTTGTGGATAAGCACCATGTAAGCAGCATGTGAAATTTCTGGGCTCAGCATATAGAAATTCTGGTCCAAAGGGTCTGTGGTACAACATGTAATAGGCACTTTTATCCTCTCACCCTTGCTGCTGTCTGTGCTTCTTATTCAAGCATACCACATATCACACTTTAAGAAACACTACTTTTTATTACTGCAAATTAATATTTTAAGGTCCCATATACTTTTAAATTTTGAACATTTTTGATCATTTGGTATTTTTTTTTTTCTGGTTGACTTTACTTTTTTAAAACTAACATTTTGATTTACCCATGAGATTCTTCGAGGTTGCTAAAACTCCCTGAATTGAAGAGATCAAGTATAAATAGATTATCAAATGTGTGGGGATTTTTTAGCTGTATGCAGAATATGACTTCATTCTTTTTCATCACCACTTTTAAGACTATATTGTAAACTATATCTTTTGCACACCTGGGTTATATCTAAGGCAATCACTATAGTTTTTCAGGCTGAACGGGACATTAGAAAGCCCAGTAATCTAAATTCATAACTAAAGTTCATATCTCATTTAAAGTTTCTTTCTTTCCCCTCAACTCAGCTCACACCAGTCAGAGAAATCTGTAATGGAGAAACGGGGTGCAGTCTATTTTTCTTTTTCCCATTTTCACCTTTTTTGGTACCTTTTTCTCCCCCCGCTCATTATGCTGTTACAGGTTTCCCCACAATTGCGTGCATAAAGGAAGAGGAGGTGAGGAGGCAGAGAGGTCTCACTGAAGCTTCGGTTGGCTCTTCCAGCTCCTGCGATTCACCGTATGATACCTTCTATTGCTGCAGTCCCCACCACAATGGGTGGCTCTCTCTGGAACAGGGATTCCAGAAAGCTTCCTTGCCTTCATTCGCTCACATCTTGGCCTCAATTCTAATAGTCCAGAGCGTTCGTATTGAATCTCTTACTTTTCTCTGAGATAACAAACAGCTTTAGACAGACTCACATTCTTTGGCTTTTCCAGACAAGATTCAGAAATGGTATCTTGCCTTCTAATTCCAGGAGACTTAGAGCAATTTATTCTGTAAACTTTTTAAACCATTGCATTCTTACAGCAATGCAAGTGAAATTACGCTATTTTAAGATCGGCAATCATCTTTTCAGGTGTTGAGATGTTACACTGCACTCCTGTAGATACCCTCACATTTCAACAGAGGTTGCTTCCTTGAAGCACATCGCCTGCCTCTCCCACAGGGGTGCTGGGGGTATATAAATCAGTCTGGCAATTCTTTTCAAGAAAATTCTCACTCACTCTGATGAACCTCTGTCTTTTCATAAACATAGGCTTAATGTTGATGATTGGGGAAGTTTTCTCCATTTAGTTGTTTTTGAGATCTTATAAGATGCAAATAGTCGAACATCTCTCTTTTGAACTTCTGGAAATTTGTTTTTTTTTTTTTTTTTCTCTAGTGGATCAGTCTCATAGAGGACTCTGAGTCAAACTGAAAAGTTCTTTTTAACATCCAGGTACAGAGGATTTATCTAAAGTAGATTTTTCTGTTCATAGGGTATCACTATTACTGCACAGATTGCTGAAATTACCTAGGTTCTGATAATCTGAGGATTTTCTCTTTCCTGCTGGGACTAGGGCCAAGTCCTTTGGTGCACTGATTTTTGTCAATCTTATTTGAAGTGCATTAGGGTTAGTAGTTGTTTGCGGAATGAGAGCTGAAGACAGTAAATTTAATCTGGAGGAAAAATATCAGGGATATGAAAGAAAAGAGGCAAATTATGAAGCTGAAAGGGTGAACAAAAAATAGGAACATTTGAGCTAAGGAGAAGAAGAACAGGTAACGTTGGGAGGAGATAGGGAGCAATTCCAGAGAAATGTGGTGGCTTTTATTTTCTCCCAGGGTGCCTCCGGCAGGGAGCAGAGGAAGACTGGCTAAGACAGACACAAGGTCGCCCTGTGTGTTCTTCAAAGTGTCAGGTTTTTTTGTTATTTATTTATTTATTTTTGTCTTTTTTTTTTTTTTATTTTGAGAAGGTTTAGGTATCCTTAATTATTTATATGCTAAAGTGTCTTGAAATAACAACTGGATTTACTATCTCCATTATATTGAATTTTTAAAAAAATGTTATCATTTCTCTAAATATCAAGTGTAAACAATTGAAACAGAATTTATATGACTGTATTTCTATAGCACACTGTATATTTTGAGGACATGGTATTAGTTGGATATTAGCAGTTTTACTGCTATATCTTTTAAAATCACTTTACAGTTTTATTTCTTTTTGTGAAAAAAAAGGACACATTCTCAGATCTTCCTTCTTATTAAGCTATTCTTTGGTTTGATAAATCAAAAAATACATTATTATTCCTTCTTACACTTTAAAAATTATTTTAAACTCATGACTTTTGTGGCAATTTTAAATTCTGATAAGGTCTTATTTATTCTGAGTGTAATTAACACATTAACCTCTATGTAAAGCAATCTCTTTGCTGGAAAACAACTTTTTTATTAGTGACTATAATATTCTTTCCTAATTATGAAAAAGTCTCTCTATATTTATATCTATGTACCTCTATATATGTTTTTTTTCTAATTAAATTGTCTATATCTATTCTCTAAAATTGATTTCTGTCTTGTATTCTGTGTCGTATGCAACCTGATCTTAAGCTTTGACTACAGTTGAAGCAGAAATAGTACAAACAATACTCTAGAAACCTCAGAGAGATTTTTAACATTTAACCCTCCAAGCATAAACATCAGATGAATCTTGTACTGATATATGAGGCATCACTACTAATGGAGAAAGAAAGAACTCTGGGTTCTGCGGCTTTAAGAAGCTTTGAGTAAAGAAGAACCATTGCCACCCAGCAGGTAGGATATTAACTGGGATTGTTAACTCCCCTCAGTGGTTCATAAACCTATCAGCAAAATTATCTGCACAACTTTCAAAAATACAGATTATTTAAATAAATACCAGAATTTCTGATTCAGAAAGCCTTAGTTGGAGTCATAGCATTTGTGTGTTTGACAGTCTACCCAAATGGAAAGAAAAAGACAGTTTGCTTATATATGTATGTATATATGTATTTCTGAATTTGCAAAGGAGCAGAACAAATAAATGTTTGGTAGGTTTGGTTCAGAAAACAGGAATGAGCTATGTAAAATATTTCGTAGGGTTCTTTTTTTAGAAAGTGGAAAACTTGGTAACATACTGAAGATTCTAACTCTTCTCCTGTTCTTTGCAAAGATGGCTTAACTATTCAACTGAAGGCCAAATCAAACAGCATTTAGAGCAGGAAACAGTAGAGTCAGCCTACTTCCTGAGAAGACCAAATGCAGAGTGCAACAGAGGGCCACTTCTGTATGCCATTGCACAGGGCGTGGCAAGTGGTGACTCAAGAACCTAGTTGACAGGGGCTCACTCTGTGCATGAAATTAGACATTCCTGGTGCTCTCTGTGAAGGCCAATAACTTGGACTGAGCTCAGGGAATTTCTTTATCGTGTCTAGGAGGATTTTGGTTTTTCTTGTTTTCCCACTCCATATGTCTTGCTAACACAGACTCAAAGCGATTTGCCTCCTGAGATCAACTGTTTTCCTTAAATGAAAGGGAGAGGTCTAGCTGTACTCAAAGTGCACAACTCTGAGATCCCCAAATTCCCTCCTTTACTGTTTAAGCTAGAGGTTTCCACATTTTAGACATCAACTTAATATAGAAAAGACCTCTCCCTTTGCCACTTTGCCTTCCAGTCCACCCCTGGTGAGATGCTGAGAAAGTGTATCATGTTAACAGTAAATGTGAATCTGGCCATGTACCTTTGGGAAAAACAAAACAAAACCAAAACAGAAAGCTAAAGAGAACAAATGTCAGACTATGAGTGCTATGTACATATAATTCCTTTTAGATTGAATTAATTTAAAGGTTTGATACATCGCAATCAATAATAAGAGATGGCTCCAATTAAGCATATTGAATGAATGAAACAATGATCTTTAAAAAGTAATTTTTAGGCTGGCCCGGTGGCGCACTGCTACAGTGCGCCGCTTGGGAGCGCGGCAGTGCTCCTGCTGAGGGTTCGGATCCCACATGCAGACCGGTTCCCGCTCATTGGCTGAGGGAGGAGCGGGTGCAGCACCGAGGGTTGCGATCCTGTTGCCGGTCCCAGTCCGGTGCGGGCGCGACACTGAGGGTTGCGATCCGTTGCCGGACACGAAAAAAGACAAAAAGGAAAAAAAAAAAAAAAGTAATTTTTAGGTAAGACTTGAACAGTTTTTTAAAAGAGCAATGTGAAAACTAGAAAGAACTATAAATTTGAATAGATGTATATACACACATATATTTATATTACATCATGTTTCACAAAATAAATACTATAATAATTATAATTAAAGCTTGAAATTAATAAAGTGAAAACTATTAAAATAAAATGTACTTGTGATAGATTCAGGACATTGATTATTCCAATCACAGCATATCTAGAAAAAGAAAAGACTATAAGCCACTTAAGAAATGATTTTTCTGAATCAAAGGAAGCCACAATTGTATTTTTCCCCTAAGGGCATATCTGTATGCTGAGAAAATTTAAGAAAATAAAGGCATATCCTCAAATTATGTCCTCCTTACATATTTTAACTCTTAATATGAAGAGAATATTATACAAATATTAAGACAGAGGATAGACTATTTAATGAATAAAAAGAATAAATTAGAATTGCATCAGATTTGTCATTGTAACTCTTCGTAACCTATCAAAATGCTATTCATGGGTGTGGGAAAAATAATAGTATTTCAATATGCACAGATTAAAATAATATTATACTTATTTAGTACAGCATGCAGATTGCCAGTGTAAAGTACATACATATATAGTCATGTATTAACAAATACATGAAATTGGAACAAGTTTGGCATGTTCTAGGAAAAATTAAGAAGCTCAACATGTGGGTCTGAAGGACTGTAAATAAGACAGAAACTGGTCTGAAACTAAAGAGGGACTAATGAGATGAGTCCCTGGAGTTAGACAGAGACACACATTTAGAGCCTTTTAGGCCATGCTCAGAATCAAGCGTTTCTGCTTGTAAACATTAAGCACTGCCACTGCTTTGTTGGCTGAATTGTCAGTAAAGAATTTGGCTTTTATCTCCTCTATGTGTTTATCACACTTCATCTGTTCCATGATACAAAGCATTGGCAAAATATTTTGGAGTATGCTGTTAGTTTTAAGCTTAAACATGGTAAATATTGTGGGTGGGTAAGCACGAATGTTTTACTACTACTAAGGAGAGTCTGGCAAAAATTACCTACTATAAGGGCAGGTGGAAGAATTTTAGGATAGCTAACCCACTGTATTGCTAGAAATAAAAGTCTGTCCAAATTACTAGCACTCACGTCAAAGTCTTCGATTGCCTGAATCTAGATTACTTATCTCTGTCCTAAAGGATGTGGATTTAACCTCCCACTGTCACTCATACAATGGCAAACTACCCCAACTATGAAGGGCATTTGGACACAAGAGAGCAAAAGATGGTGTATATTTAAGAAGGAATGGTAAGAAATGAGGTAAAAGCTGAACATATATTACTCAGTCTTTAGAATGAACAAAAGCATAAAACTTCAAGATAAACCTTTACTGTTAAACAAGTGCATGTGACGAGTGAAGAAGGCACATAAATCAAGCAGAAAGAACCCTGAACTCAAGAGTTGGGGCATGTGGATTTGTTACTTGAAATACCTAAATGAATTTGGGCAAATCACTGTTGGAACCACGGCTTGCACATTTGTATAATAGATGTACTGCTCAAGATGGTTTCTGTGATTCCATATTTCCAAGCTTGCAAATAAGGGAAATTAGTGATAATTGACACCCACAGATGTTAAGAATGAAAAAGGCTTCAATTACATGGTGAAATCACTTTTTAATGTGTGCTGTTTGAACTGATAGTGAGGTAGGTATACCAAGCAGAATGCCTGGGGGAGGTTGTGTTGCAGATTTGCTCAGGTGAAGAGCAGCATAGGAGCTGGTTTCATTTCTAAGGAAGCAAATATGAAAGTGCTTTGATTAGAACACTAAGGACTAATTTTATTAGTGTTTTACACAATATTAATATTAAATAAGAGTAACAGAATGTGTCTTCAACTAAGCACTGTATTTAGCTACATCTGTTAATACTAATAAAAATTGTTACTTGCTGATTTGTATAACATATGCTTTTATTATAGATTTGTTAAAATAAGAAAATACTATTAGCAATCATTTGTTTTGGGATCTGGATTTCAAAGTCAAAGTTCAGCATGTTCTGTAACAGTGCCAGTTAGATTTAAGGTCAAACACATAAAAGAAAGCCCAATAAGAGGAGTATAGGTTGTCAACAAAGAAAAAAAAACACACAATAATTTAGAGTTATTATTTAGATATACATACATATGTACAGTTATGTGAATGCAAAAATTTAACTGAACAAACTGAAAAGTGCAGAATGTAAGTGTGTGTGCTATTGCAATCAAACAAATTTAAAAGTGATATCAAGAAAAATAAAAATATAAAATATACTTATACAAAATATATGTGTATGTGAAATAAACCTACTGTCTTACAAATTACCACACAGAACACCTCAGATTTCTAGGAATATATAAGGAAGATGAAAGGAGAAAAGGTTTTGACCAGCTTGAGAAGGCACAGCTAATTTTATACATTATCATTAAGGATATATTAGATATATTATCAAAAACATTAAATGAATACCAATTGAATATATTGTTATACGATTTTAGTACATACATGTGTGCATAGATTTCATGCCAAACATTAAAAATATGAAAATTTAGTTTTGAAATGTAGAAAAGTTTTATATGCACTTCAGTGAAAATTTGTATTTATTTATTTTTAATGCCATGGACATACTATCACTTAACATTTTTTTATTTTTATTTTTTATTCATTCATTTATTTTTTAAATTATGAGAATTTTTAAATTGAGTTGAACCATTGTTCTTTGCTTTATCTTAAGTAATGTATAAATACCTGTGACAATTGTCAATCCCAGAATAAAAACAATAAGACAGTTTAATCACCACACATGTATTTGTAGACACCTCATCAAGAAAGATCAATGAAGAAATTATTAGGATTTGAAAATTTAGAAAATGTTCCTCCTTGCCTCTTCCAGATGTAATTAGTAATGCATTGTGGAGAAAACAGTTCATAATATTTTTAAGGAAGTATAATAAAAAAACTACATTATTTGCCTGTATTATTTAAATTGCCTGTTTTTGTCAGCCTTCACTTAATCAAATGCATGCTCCATAAAAACAGAGAACTTGCCTGCCATTCCCAAAATTGTATTATTTGTGCCAAGGATATTCCTTAACATGAAGTAGATGCTCAATAAATGTTTGTTGAGTAGTAACTGAATGTTAGAAAAAATGAGTTCAATTTCTTTATTTTTAATTTGTTTTTTGAATAGAAACATATTGATTATATTTATGGGTTACACAGTTGATTACCATGACTATCAGGATTTGTGTGCAATATGTGATGATCAAGTTGATATTATTAGCATGTACATTATCACAAATCATAACCGTTCTTTGTGTCCCTTACCCCATTACTCCCTAACCCTCCTCCCACTCCCACCCCCACTTCTCACCTCTAGTAACTATAGGTCTGTTCTCTCCTGAAAGTTTAACATTTTATTGTGATCCATCCTTCCTTCCTTCCTTCCTTCCTTCCTTCCTTCCTTCCTTCCTTCCTTCCTTCCTTCCTTCTTTCCTTCCTTCCTTCAAGCTCCCACTTATGAGTGAGAACATGTGGTATTTCTCTTTCTGTGCCTGGCTTATTTCACTTAACATAATTTTCTCAAAATTCATACATGTTGCTGCAAAAGACAAAATTTCACTTTTTTATGGCTGAGTTGTATTCTATTGTGTATGTATCCCACATTTTTATTATCCAGTCATCTGTTGATGGACATTTAGGTTGGTTCTATATCTTGACTATTGTAAATAGAGCTCCGATGAAGTTGGGAGTGCAGGTATCCCTTCAATATGATGATTTCCATTCCTTTGGGTATGTGCTCACAAGTGGGATTGCTGCATCGTGTGGTAGTTCAATCTGTACTTGTTTGAGAAACCTCTATACTGTTTTCCATAATGGATGTACTAACTTATAGTCCCATTAGCAGCGGAGAAGAGTTCCTTTTCTCCATGTCCTTCCCAGCATTTGTTATTCACATGTCTTTTTGATAATAACTAGTCTGACTGGGGTGAGGTGATACCTCAACGTAGTTATGATTTTCATTTCCCTGATAATTAGTGATATTGAGCATTTTATCATGTACCTGTTGGTCATTTGTATGTTTTCCTTTGAAAAATGTCTATTTATCTCCTTTGCTTATTTTTTTATTTGGATTATTTGTTTATTTACAGTGAAGTTATTTGAGTTCCTTATATATTCTGGATATTAATCCCTTGTCAGAATTATAGTTTGCAAACATTTTCTCCCACTGTGTAGGTTGTCTTTTCACTCTGTTAATTGTTTCATTTTCTGTGCAGAAGCTTTTTAGTTTGATATAATCCCATTTGTTTATTTTTTCTTTTGCTGAGTGTTTTTGGGGTCTTATTCATAAAGTCTTTGCACAGTCTTACTTCCGGCAGTGTTTCACCTATGTTTTCTTCTAGGAGTTTTATAGTTTCAGGTGTTATACTTAAATCTTTAATCCATTTTGAGTTGTGCAAGAGGTATGGGTCTAGTTTTGTTCTTCTGTGCATGGAAATCCAATTTTCCCAGCACAATTTACTGAAGAGGCTGTCTTTTCCCCAATGTATGTTTTTGATGTCTTTGTCAAAGATCAGTTGGTTCTAAGTACCTGGGTTGATTTCTGGGTTCTCTACTCTGTTACATTGGTCCATGTGTATGTTGTTAGCACACTTTTGTTACTAGAGCTTTGTAATCTAATTTGAAGTCAGGTAGTGTAATGCCTCTGGTTTTATTTTATTTTATTTTTTTGGCTCAGGATTGCTTTGGCTATCCAGGGTTGTTTGTAGTTCAATATGCATTTTAAGATTGTTTTTTTCTATTTCTGTGAATAATGTCATTGGCATTTTGATGGGGATTGAATTGAATCTATAGATCACTTGAGTAGTATGGACATTTTCACAATGTTAATTCTTCCATTACACGAACATGGAATGTCTTTCTATCTTTTTAGATCCTCTTTAATTTCTTTCAGCAGAATATTTTAGTTCTTGTCGTAGAGATCTCTCTCCTGTAGTTAAATTGATTCCCAGGTATTTTATTCTTTTGGTAGGTATTGTAAATGGGCTTGCTTTCTTGATTTATTTCTCTGCTTGTTCATCATTGATGTATAAGAACACTACTTATTTTGTGTATTGATTTTGTATCCTACAACTTCACTGATTTTTTTATGAGCTCTAGGAGTTTTCCAGTTGAGGTTACGAGTATTCTCATACATAGGATCATATCACCTATGAACAGTGACAATTTGACTTCATCTTTTCTAATTCGGATGACCTTTACTTCTTTCTCTTGCCAGATTGCTCTAACACTTCCAATACTATGTTGAATGGGAGTGGTGAGAGTGGGCATCCTTGCCTTGTTCCTGTTCTTCATGGAATACCTCTCACTCTTTCTCCATTCAGGATAATATTGGTGGTGGCTGTCATATATGTCTCTTATTGTATTTAGATACTTTCCTTCTATGCCTAATTTGATGAGGGTCTTTACCATGAAGGGAAGCTGAATTTTGTCAAATACTTTTCTGCATCTATTAAGATAATCATACAGTTATTGTCTTGCTTTTGTTGATGTGGTATATCACATTTATTGTTTTGCATATGTTGAACCATCCTTGCATCCCTGGGTTGAATCCCACTCGATCATGGTGTGTAATCTCTTTCATATGCTGTTGTAGTTTGTTTGCTACTATCTTGTTGAGGATTTTTGCTTCTATGTTCATAAAGGATATTGGCTTGTGGCTTTCTTTTTCTGTTATGTTTTTGTCTGATTTTGGTATTAGGGGGATGCTGGCCTCATAGAATGAATTTGAGAGAATGGCCTCTGTTCCAATTTTTTGGAATAGTTTTAAAAGGATTGGTGTTTATTCTTCTTTAACTGTTTGGTAGAATTTGGCAGTGAAGTCATCTGGTGCTGGGCTTTTCTTTCTTGGGAAGCTGCTGATTTCTGCATCTATCCCATTGCTTGTTATCGGTCCGTTCAGGTGTTGTATTTCTTCTTGGTTCAGTATTGGTAGTTTGTATGTATTCATAAATTTGTCCATTTCCTTCAGGATTTTAAATTTATTGCTGTATAGTTGTTCATAATAGTCTATAATAATTCTTTGTATTTCTTGGTATTGGTTGTAATGTCTCCTTTTTCATTTTTGATTTCTGTTATTTGGTTCTTCTCTCTTCTTTTTTTTAGCTCCCCAGGCCAATAGCTTGGCTATTTTGTTTATCCTCTCAAAAAAACAACTTTTTGTTTTGTTGATTTTTTGTAACCTTCTTTTGGTCCCTGTTTCATTCAGTTTTGCTCTGATCTTAATTATTTCTTTCGGTCTACTAGTTTTGGGATGAGATTGTTTTTGTTTTTCTAGTTCTTTGTGATTTGACTTAGATTGTTTGATTTAGGTTGTTTATTTGAAGTCTTTTTATTGTTTGATGTAAGCACTTATTGCAATAAATTTACCTCTTAGTATTGCTTTTGCAGAATCCCATAGATTTTGGTAAGTTGTACCTGTGTTTTCATTAGTTTCAAAGAATTGTTTGATTTTCTGCTTTGTTTCTTCTTTGACCCACTGGTCATTCAGGAGCATGTTGTTTAGTTTCCATGAATTTGTATAGTTTCCATAGTTTTATTTGTTGTTAATTTCTATTTATTCCATTGTGGTCTGAAAATACACTAGGTACAATTTCAGTCTTTTTAAAATTTTTTGAGACTTAATTTATGACTTAATGTGCTGGTGAAAAAAATGTATATTCTGTCATTGTTGGACAAAATGTTCTGTAGAGGTCTGTCAAATCTCTTTGATCTAAGGTACTGTTGAATCCAATATTTCTCTCCTGATTCTTTGTCTAGATAATCTGTCCAATTCTGAAAGCAGCATGCTAAAGTCCCCAACTATTGCTGTGTTGGGGTCTATTTCTCCTTTTAGATCCAGAAACGATTACTTTATATATCTGGGTACTCTGATGTTGGAAGCATATATATTTATAATTGTTATATCTTCTTGTTGCATTGATCCTTTTATCATTATAGAATGTCCTTCTTTGTCTCTTTATATAGTTTTTGGTTTGAAGACTATTTTATCTGATATAAGTGTGGCATCTTCTGTTCATTCTTGTTTTCCATTTGTATAAAATGCCCTTTTCCCATCCCTTTACTATTAGTCTATGTGCATCTTTATTTGTGAAGTGAGTTTCTTTCAGGCAGCATATGGTTGGGTCTAGTCTATAACTTTTAAGTGGGAAATTTAGTCCATTTACATTCAGGGGTGTTATTGAAAGGTATTGCCTTATTCCTGTCATTTTATTAATTTCTCTCTCATTGTTTTATATTTCTCATGTTTCTTTCCTTTTCTGTTTATCTTTGCTCTTGGGTGTTTTGTTTTATTTTGTAGTGATAAAATTCATTTTCTTTCTCTTTCTCATTTGTGTATCTGTTCTACTAGTTGTTTTTATTCTTTCTCATGTATTTATGGTCACCCATATCTCTCTTTTGATTCCAGATGTAGGACTCCCTTCAAGATTTGTTGAAGGGCTGGTCTTGTGATGATAAATTCCTGCAGTTTTGTTTGTCTGGGAAAGATACTGTTCTGTCTTCATTTCTGAAAGAAAGTTTTGCTCAATATAGTATTCTTGGTTGACAGTTATTTTGTTGGCTTGTTTGTTTGTTTTCTTTTTTTTTTCTTTTAACACTTTGAATATGTCATCCCAGAATCTCCTGGCCTGGAGGGTTTCTCTTGTGATGTCTGCTCTTAGTTTGATAGGGATTCTCTTATAGTTAATTTGATACTTTTCTCTTGCTGTTTTTATTATTATTTCTTTGCCTTTGATTTTTGATAATTTGACTACACTGTGTCTCAGGAAAATCCTTCTTCGGTTGAATCTGTTTGAGGATCTTTTAGCTTCTTGGGTCTGTAAGACCATCTCTCTCCTGATATTTGGGAAGTTTTCAGCTATTAGGACATTAAAGAGGCTTGCAATGCCTTTTTTCTTTTTCTTCCCCTTCCTGTATACCTATAATATGATGTTTGTATTCTTAAGGTTATCAGAAAGATTTTGCAGGTTTCCTTCACTTTACCTTCTTTTTCTGGTGGGGAGGGGCAACTATGTTAATTCAAAAAACCTGTCTTATAATTTGGAGATTCTTTTTTCTGCTCGTTCTAGCCTGCTGTTTATGTTCTCAATTGTATTTTTTATTTTTCGGAATGAATTCTTCTCTTCCAGAATTTCTGCTTGATTTTTTTGTTTTTATCGCTTGTAACTCTTTGTTGTATTTCTCATACATGTCCTTAAATTTCTTTTTGACTTCCTTATAATATCTCTGTATTATTTCATCCATCATTTTGAGTTTCCTTAGTACTGCCCTTTGGGATTCCTTCTCAGGCAATTAATCTATTTCTTGTTGTTTGGGGTCTGGTATTGAAGAACTGTAGCCTTATTTTGGGGGAAGTCAAGCTTCATTGTTTTTCATGCTTCTCCTATTTCTGCATTGATCTGGGCATCTGGTGGTGCAGTCATTTCTTTTAATTCTAGGAGTGGGTTTTGAAGGGTTTTGTTCTTGTTTTTCTTGTTCTTTGTGATTTAATGTTAGGTTGCTTGTTTGAAGTCTTTCCTGTAGAAGCATTCTATATTGTCAGTTAGATTGGGCATTTTAAGTTTGGATCAGGGTGAGTGCAGTAGTGCAGACTTTGTGTGACTTTTTCAACTGTATTCAATCTTAGTGGGTGCCTTTGTGGCGCAGGCAGAGGGACCCTTGGCAGTTGCTTGTTGGGGTGGGGGATCCACTGTCAGTAAGTGGGTAGATGTATACTGCTGCAGCAGTTCTTGGTAGGTCTGTGGAGGGCCACTCACTCAGCTGTTGAGCCTGAAGCAAGCCTGTAAGAGTGTAGCCAAGCCTAGCAGCTCTGTAGAGACCTGTTCTGGGGTATCAGAGCCCCTACCTGGCCTGATGTTGGTCTGGGAGCAGATATACACTGAGGCAACAAGTTCTGGGAGATTTTTAGAGGGCCCCTGGCTCAGCTGCTGTGCCCGAAGCAAGCCTGTGTGAATGATGCAGTACTCGGTGGCTTTCTGGAGGTGTGCTATAGAAAGGCAAAGCTACTACCCAATCGCTATTGAGCCTGATTCAAGCTTGCAAAAGGTCAGCTGAGCCTAGCAGCACTATGGAGGCCTGCCTTTGGGAGCAGTGATGCATGAGTTCAGATGCTGGGGTTACAGTCCTTCCATCTGTCTTAGGCTCTAGGCAGCCTGCACCTTGGTCCCACTTACTCCTGAGTGGTGAGGATGGCAGAATGCAGGCAGAGCTTCCAAACAAAGGGACTCAGGCTCCCTGGGTCTGGCGCAGGGGCCTATACTATAAATAGCTGGGATTGTGGCCCTACTGGCACCCATGTGAGCATGTGAAGGGTTGCAGGGGGAGGTAGGTCTTCTACTGAGTTACCTGTGGGTTGTACGGGCACCCGTGGGTGCTAGGCAGACTGTGAATGTGGGGAACCACTGCACTCCAGCCGATTTTCCACTCAACCAATCTGCTTGCTTGCTTGGGTGGGGAGGGGTGTTTAGTGAGTTCAGATGCGGGGTTTCAGTCACTCTGTCCTAAGCTCCAGGGAGCCTAGGCCCTGACGCCACCGGCGCCCAAGTGAGCACTGCAGAATGCAGACAGTGCCTCCAGTCAAACTTGGGTTGGGAGCACAGATCTAGGCTCTAAGTAACTGGGATTGTGGCCCTGTCAACACACATGAGAGCATGTGGAGGGTCCTGGTGGGAGGCGGGGTTCCTACCAGGTTAACTGTGGGCCATGCCAGCACTTGAGGGTTCAACTCCCACAAGTTCTGCAAGGTGGGCCACAAAGTGTTGAACTGCTGCACTGTAGTGAATTTCCCACCCAGCAGCTCTGACCGCATACCTGGAGGGGGTGCTAGTGCTGAGTCAGTTCATACGTGGGTCCCAAAAAGACTGGGGGGAATCCCCCAAGGAGGGGAACACTGGCATTTACAGTGGCAGTGGGAATAGTTGGGACCTTTTCCAGCTTACCTTCTTTCCACCTGGTTCTGGGTCAGTCCCTGCAGTAAGGCTGAGACTGGATGCCCTGTTCTGCTCTCTATGGTGTTGTTCCCCTCTTCCATGACTCACAAGAATTTCCTTACTCTCCTAGTGCTCTGCACCAGATTTCCTCAGGTTCCAGTCAAAATATATTTGTATGTTATTTTAGTCTCTTTTTAAGGGAAGAGGACTAGCACCTGCTGTCTCTAGTCAGCCATCTTGGAAAGGAGACAAGTTTCAATTTCTTTGACAGTTTTATTTAAATGAATAAAATAATGTCTATGTTATGGTTCTAATGAGAATCTAAGGTACTTTTTTTCAAAGTATGATTAGTTTATAAATTTAGTGTGTGGCACATAGTAGGAAGTCATTAAAGTGCTAATTCTCTCATATTCCTTTTTCCTGAATATAAACACATATACACTGCTTTGGGTTGAATGTCCCCCCAAATCTGAATCCCCACTGTAACTGTTGAGGGTGGGAAATCTTAATAGGGTAATTGAAAGGTGGGTCTTGAAGAGGTGATTAGATTGTAGGACCGTGCCGTAATGAATGGATTAAAAATGGTGGTCATGGGCATGGTTTGGAGGGCTGTAAAAAGAGAGTAAATAGGGAGATTCCTCTCTCTCTCTCTCTCTCTTTCTCTCTCTGCTCCACCGTTTCACAATGTGACACCCTACAATCACTGAAGTCACCACCAATGAGAGCCTTCACCAGATGTGTTCCCTGTACTTAGGACTTCCAGCCTCTGAAGCTGTAAGCAATGAATTTTGTTTTTTTTATAAATTACCCAGTTCCATGTATTTTGTTATAAGCAACAGAAACAGACTAATACATACATAAAAGATAGTTCAGTTATATATTTGAATTGATTATTACATTAGTATTTATGAGTAGATATAAGAAAAACATAACTTATCACACTTAAACTTTAACGTTGCATTATGTATATAAAAATGCACATTAGAAAAAGCATTGATGATTTCTAATTAATTTATTCAATCTGATTTCTAATAAAACCACTTATTCTGTTATCCAAATAAAATAATGAATGGAAATACGGGAATTATAGTTTATGCATGTCAAAATACACATAAGTTGGGCATAGAAGTACTACATCAAATGTAGGTTATCTCCTATAGTTAATTTTAAGTGTAAGCCTTTGTGTCAATTCAATATTTTACTTATTTGCTTAGCCACCAAATTATTTTCTGAATCATTTCAATAATTATGAAAATCATGCTGTTCTACATTGATTCCTTAAACGATGAGACATTTAAGACATGTATCTTGAACTCGGGCTTCTGTAGATAGTTACTTATTACAGATAGCTGAGTAGTGATAGATTAGTATTTTCTGTATGTTATCTCAAAAATATCTTACCTCTTTATTTTATCCATTGTGAGTTAGTCATGCATGTAATTAATATTACTATATCATGTTACGTTTTATCATATCATATTATATTATATATAGCTATAGAATCTCTGACTGTGCATGCCTACTAAATAGGATAATATTTTGAGGTCCTTAATGAAAATAGTTAATGTATTGTCTACTATAATCTTTCATATTTTAGGTGAAATAATAGAAATTGTGGTAGTCCAGATTCAGATTAAATCTATTCACATTCAGAGTCTTTGTCTTCCACACTTTTGACAGTGATATAGTTTCCTTTTAGTATTGGTTTATTTGATAGCACTGAATAAGATGAGATTTGTTTTTGTATTTCATGTTCTCATTTAATGCATTCCTATAACACAGCTGGGAACAGTTGCAGTCATAAACTCAAATGATTATGTGGTTCTAAAATGAAGGAAAACTAATAGAACTGATACAGCACCATTTTTAAATCAAAAGTTAAAATGTTAGGAACGATTTGTGGTTCACTTGTAGCTTTAGGCCACACTGATCACCCCCTTCTGCCTCAATAAAATTAATTCAGTTGAGTGTAACACAATTACTATGTTTAAAGACAGGTAGCCTCTCAGGAGTGTGTGAAAAGCATTTGTTACAAGTGTATTTTATGGTGTGTGAAATAGTTTGTATATTTTACAACATGTAAAGGAAGTAAATAATTTTCCATTTGGTAGTGCAACCAAAAGTTCAGTCAAAAGAGTGTGAAGAAAAATAATAGAAAGCAAAGTGGGATTTATATTTTAATATTATTGTTAATATTTTAAGGTTATTTTCCTGTGGTGTTTGTATGTCTGTGTATGTGTCTGTTAATGTCTAATTCATTATACTCTTATTTACATGGCTGATTTATGTTTATTTGAATCTTCAATAAAATATAAAAGTAAATGTAAGTATACCAACAATATAAAAACAAGTATAAATATGAAACTTTTGAAGATGATGGATAGGTTTATGGCATCAATAGAGGTGATGGTTTCACAAGTGTGTACTCATCTCCAAACTCATAAAGTTTTATACATTAAATATGTAAAGAATTTGTATATCAACCATACCTCAATAAAGTAGTTTTAAAAAGGAGAATTAAATAATAATCATTGATAAAAATGTATTAATGTTATTTTGTATCAAGTTAAAAACCCAGCAGTTATAACTAATTGATTGCAATATAAGACATAGGGAATGACATTGCCAAAAGTACATAGCAAGTCTGTAATCACCACAGATTGCAAATGTTAAGTAAATGTCTACATGTAAAATAAGTTCTTCCAGGTGCACGCAAAGTAAATGAATCAAGCATTTGGCAAATTTTTCAGACTCTCTCTTGATCTGCATAAGCACTCAGGTTAGAAACAAAATATTAACTGTTATTGGCATGCTTTTATTATTTAGATTACATTGCTTAGTTTAAATATTTAATTTTTAAAAGTCCTATTTTTCTGTTTAGCTCTAAAATCATAAATTAGTATCTATACTATTATTTGAAGATAGAACAAATTTATACTAGGATGTAGAATATATTTTATATGCATGTAATAAATGATCAGATTCATTCATAATTGGTGACATAAATTAAATTACAAAATTGTAAAACTCTTATTCCGTGGATGGTAGAAGTTCCCCTCCTGGAGTAAAGGGCCTATAGATTGCAGCTCACAGAAGTTTTTTAAAAAAAGAAAAGAAAAGAAAATCTTAGTCTCTGAAGGTTAGAGCAAATTTTAGCCTATTTTGTTTTAATATTTGGGTAATATAAAATACAATAGTTATTGAAAATACAAGCAACACAAGCAGGGAGAATGATGCTGTCTTGTGTATATGAAAATATTCCTTTGAGCAACAAGCATCATTTAATTGTGCACTGTTCTTTCTAGAACAAACCCCTAAAGAAAAGAGCTGCAGCCAAATTTTCTCATTCACCATGAAGTGACATTTTGCATTCAGTTTCTATAACCCAACCTGTTTCTTTAATATCTGCACATTTTATTATCTAAGTGGTATGTAGACCTCAACAAAAAAAATCTAAAAAGCCAATACATTTCTTCCAGCTATGATCTGTTCTAATGTGAAAAGAATACATTGAATTATCACTTGGCATCTCCCCCTAAGCTGTACACATTCAAGGTAGCTCTCACAATTAGGCATAGATATGCTATTGCAAATTATGTTATTAAAGATGCAACTTCTGGGCATAAGCTAGGAAGCCTGAATTTGTTCTGTGATGCCTTTTTTGTGTGTTATAAATAAAAGTCTTCAGTTATACACAACAGGAAGAAAATTAAACCACAATCAGTGGATGTATTAGATGAAAAGTATTAGTAGCAAGCAAATCACATATTTTAGATTACTGAGGTTTAAAATATATCACATTATTTTGCTATGATCAGATCACTTTGCCTTAATGTTCCTTTCCATTTATAGAGATGAAAGAGCAGAAGAGAACGCACTGGGAAGAGAAAAATACAATAGATGGAATTTGGGAAGATGATAGTGAATTCATGTCCCTGAAATACTATCTTTGCACCCACTCTCTCTGGGTTAAAAGAACCCACACATTATGCCTCATGACCAAGATTTAACCAAGATCTCTGGAGGAGAGTGCAAGTAGAGATATTCATCCTCTGGCATTTTGCAGAGCCTGGGCAAATGGTATCAGAGAAAGCCACATACTCTACCCCAAAGCCTCGAGAAGATGAGCAAAATTCTCTCTTCATCTCAGCTACTGGGTGATACTTTACCAGCTGGTTTTGTTTCAGGCAGATATTGCCATGGTATCCACAAGCTACTGGCTTGTCATTGCCAAAGTGATACCATAAGCCTGCCTTATACAGCTGATGAAAGAATACAAAATAACATGAAATTAAGGAAAAATTATACTGAGTCAATTCAGTGAATGAGAATCGGTAACCTGAGGGAGAAAGATGCAGCTAAAGAACAGAAAATCATAAAATCAGTGGTTCCTATTGAATTATAACCAGGGTGTGTGTGTGTGGGGGGGGGGGACAGAAGACCATTTAGAAAAAAATATAATTAAAAAAAACCTCCCAGTGACATAAAATTACAGTGCAAAAAGCTTTTTTAAATTAAAAAAAGAAAGAAAATGGGCCGGCCCGGTGGCGCACTGGATAGTGCGCCGCTTGGGAAGCGCGGCGGCGCTCCCGCCCGAGGGTTCGGATCCCACATACAGACCAGTTCCCGCTCACTGGCTGAGCGAGGCGAGGCGCGGGAGCAACACCGAGGGTTGCGATCCCGTTGCCGGTCCCCGGTCCGGTACGGGGGCAACACTGAGGGTTGCGATCTGTTGCCGGACACGGAAAAAGACAAAAAGACAAAAAAAAAAAAAAAAAGAAAAAGAAAGAAAATGAAAACATGATTTTTAAATGAACAGATTAAACAAACTAAAAAATTAAATAAAACTGAATTAATGTTCTGAAAGATCAAGTGGAAGTATTATCTGACAATAACACGAATGTAAATTTCAAGATGGCAGGTCCACAGCTACATACCTTTCTCTACTTTCAGCACCTAAAACAGTACCTGGCACACAGAGAGGACTTGGCAAATGCTTGTTAATGAAGACATAATCATACATAATGAGCTGGAGGTTAAAAATGTAAGAGATTAGCAAAAACATAATTAAAGAGACCACATCTGAAGATAGGAGATCTAAGAAGGAGAAAATCATTCGTTTATGATACAGTTAAAGCAGAAATGGTAGGACAAATTTCTTGACAGCAGAGATATCGACTGTGCATGTGTGTGGTGTAGGGGTGTGTGTGTGTGTGTGTGTGTGTGTGTGTCTGCACGCGCGCACGCGCTGTGTGAGTACATATACATTTATATGTATATGTCTGTATATATATCTTAGTAAAAAATATAAATAGCAGAACAATGTCTATAGTATGATCCCATTTTCATAAAAAACAGAAACAATATGATATTTTGATAATTCAAAATATATTCAAATGAATGACTAAATATGTGCATGAAATTGAAGAACAATGCATAAGCATAACACAGCAGACACTTATAACTGCTTGTATCAGAGGAGTGGGACAGGGGTGCAGGGAAGGCAGTTCTAATTTTTTTTCTATATTCTGAATGTTTCATTTATTTTTAGTCATATCTAGGCATTCCAATAAATATCAATTCAAAAGGAATACTCATGAAAAGCAAATAAGGCTTGGAAATCTAAGATGTTGTTAATCTTACCAGCTCTGAGTCAGAAAGACAACTACTATAAGTGCAAAGTCTGGGGTCAAACTGCGTGGATTGAAATTCCGTTTTTTTCATAGATAAGCTACAAAGCCACAGGAATGTTTTCTTCTCCTTAGTTTTTTCTTCGTTGATAGTATACGGATGAAAGTAGTAATTCCATCCTCATAGGGTTGTTGTGAGGATTTAATGAATTAACATATGCAAAGAATTTAGAAGAGTAGAGGGAACATAGATTTTCAGAGATGTTAGCTGGCATTATTGATCACCATAAAACTTCAACAAAGTGAGTAGACTACAGGGCATTTTGCCTAAATGTGAAATCCCTAAACACTCTAGCAAATGAGAAAGTCAGAAAGATAGATTTATTCAGTTTTACAAAATAACCCTCTTCACACCGTTTCTCAGTCACTCCAGACTTGGAATGTAAGTCGAATTCTTCCATCCCTAGACTGATAGAATCATTTGAAACTGATTCTTTGCTCAAGGCCTGTAAGCAATCTGGCTACTTCTCTAGTTATCATTTCATGCCAAGGCCCCTGCAGGGAGTGGATATTGAGGAGAAAACCACTAATCCAGTGTGTTTTGGCAGAAAGGGAGATTTCTAAATACCTCTCCCCAGGCTCCCTAAGTCTGAAAATATTGTTGTACATAATTCTAAAAAAGAAGGACAAATATTATTGGACAACTTATATTTTTCTACTAATGGATTTTAGAGCTTTCCTTCAGAGCAGTTTTGCAAAATTGCAAAATATAACTGAAGTGAGAATAAATGTTTGTAACTAGCACGGTGGGGTTAGCTGCTTTGCAATGTGGCATAGATCAGCACTGCCCTCACATGTAAAAACACCCAGGTAGTGAATATGCATCAATATCTTCCCTCATCCATTTGGTGAGAACATTTATTGATTATATTATAGACTACATCCTTATAGATTTTAAATGGTTCCTTTAGAAGTTATGTAATTTGAGGAACCTCCATACCATTTTCCATAAAGGCTGAATTTTCCATTTTGCAGCCCTGCCAACAGCGTATGAGAGTTCCTTTTTCTCCACAACCTCTCCAGCACTTATCATTCTGAGTCTTGGATATTAGCCATCCTGACTGGAGTGAGATGGTATCTCAAAGTGGTTTTGAATTGCATTTCCTGCATTCTGAGTGATGTTGAACATTTTTTCATGTGTCTGCTGGCCATTCGTATATCTTCTTTTGAGAAATGCCTATTCAGCTACTTTGTCTGTTTTTAATTGTATTTTAATTTTTTTTTTATTTTTTGCTGTCAAACAATTACAGATAGATCTACCATATTCTTCCACTGCTGGGAATATACCCAGAGGAATGTAAGTCATCATGCCGAAGGGATACCTGTACTCCAATGTTTATTGCAGCTCTATTTATAATAGCCAAGAGTTGGAACCAGCCCAAATGTCCATCACCAGGTGAGTGGATAAGGAAAGTATGGTATATCTACGTGATGGAATACTACTCTGCTATACAAAAGAATGAGATACTACCATTTGCAACAACATGGATGGACTTAGAGACAATGATATCAAGTGAAACAAATCAGGCACAGAAAGAGAAATACCACATGTTCTCACTTATTTTTAGGAGCTATAAATAAATAAATAAATAAACACAACCAAATAAAGGGTGGGGGTGAAGACACAACAATTCCTTTAACTTGTTAAGACAATTGAACAGATATGATGTAGCAGGGGAAGAGGGAAAGGGAGGGGGGACGAGGAATGGCTAAAATGTCACGAAAATCAACTACAATGTATATTGAGAAGTTAAAAGAAAAAAATAAAATAAAATAAGATAAAAAGAAGTTATGTAATTTGATGATAGCTTTGATTCAGGGAGGATAAAAAAGACAAACTTTCTGAGCCTTTTCTCCAACTCTTGAAATTATAACCACTAATGTGTACTCTGTACTGCTCATGATTTTAATGTTAATATTTACTTATTTATTTCTTGACAACCATAGCATTTTTTTCCCTCTTTTCATTTGACATGAAATATATTTTGTTTGCAGACTGATTAGTGTATGTGTTTGTGTGCATGTGTATAATGTAGTTTAACATGAATGTCCTTCTATATCTCTCTCTCTCTCTCTCTCTCTCTCTCTCTCTCTCTCTCTCTCTCTCTCTCGTCTTTCTCTCTATATATACACCTACCTATCCATCTATCTTCATTTTGTGGCTGCCTGATACCTTTTTGCAGGTGTGCATCATAACTTATTTAAGTAAATCCCTATCAAAGGTCATGTATATAATATGAAAGATATAATGAACATCCTGTTACATTCGCTTTTGTGAATTTATCTAGTTTTTCCTTTAGAATAAATTACAAAAATAGAATTCTTGTACAATGATTTTTTTTTAAGTTTTTGATACTTGAGACAAAAGTTTTTGGTTTAGTGAAAAAAATTTTTGCTGCTAGCCATTTTAAATTTTATTAAGTGAAAATATTAAGAAGATATATCATATTATTTTTCTTTGAATCTGTTTGATTAGTATGTGTGAAAATATTTTTCGTACCATATTTGGCACCTGTTTACATTCTCAGATGAATTTCTATAACATTTTGGGTTTTTCTTACTACCTGTAAAAAAACTTTTTAAAAATTAAAAGTACTAATCCTTTAACTATAATTTTATATTACACCTCCTTCACGTTGGCTATTTGACTTTATTTTAATACGTTTTCTTTTAGTCAGCCAAAAGTTTTACCTTGTACATAGTATGAATTTTAGTGTCTCAGGAATTCTCCACTGCACTAGTGCATAAATATTAGGTATTCCAAATTTAAACACATTCCCTTTATATAAGGTATGCAGAGCTATTTTATTCAATATTATGCAATAGCTGGCATTAGACCCAAAATTTAAAAGATTAAGTTTATGACAAACTACAAAAAACAGGTCTTGATGGTTCTTCAAATTTGTAAAGAGAACAAACTTCTGGTATGCCCTTAACTTGCAACAAGAACATCTCCAGGCAGCTTAAAGAGCTTCCCAATCATTATCTAATTAATCACTACCACTCTTTTTGGAGAGAGAGAGAGAAAGAGAGAATGCATTTGTCCATCTTTTTTCTAGAGGAAGAAACAGCAACATAGTGTAATTTAGTTAAATGACCCCTGGCATTCCAAGGACCAATAGAAAAGAAAAAAATCTGCCTCGGCTCTCCAAACTGTTACAACTTGCCTAGCCTCTCTCTTGAACTTAACGACTGGTAGATGGATTTTAGTTATCACTCAACTACTTAGATTCTGAAGGTCAATAACATGAAGTACCCTGGATTTGCAATATTCAAGGCCCTGAGCAGACTGGGAAAACACAGCACAAATTACCCCAGAAAGCAGGAGGTAAAGTAAAATAATTACGAAATGCTGGGAGGTAAGCCATCCTTCAGTATGAACATAAATAAAATTCTTAGCATTGTCAAGAACCCAAGTGTGCAAATTGTTAGATGGCTGTCAGAATAAATGGTGGGTGCAGTGCCAGAGTGAGAGGACATTGACATACATCAAATACAATCTTTCCTTCATGTTATTCCCATTAATACAATTTCACCTGCTGGGTACTTAATTGTATATAAGACTGTGCTAGATAGAACTCTGTTTGGCACATTAGAGGTTTAACAAAAATCCGACACATAAAAGAATGAATATGAACAAGAAAAAGAAAGAATGTCTCCTCAAGTCCTTTTTGAATTTCTGTAAACACACTGCCAGCTGGCTCCCTGAAAAGTACAAAGTACCAGCTGTAGGGTCTTTACAATGAACCCCCCTAAAACATTGTTTTCTCAGAAGTATGACAATGAATTAAAGTAAAAATTGGCTGCTTATCTAAATAATCTTTCTTTCACTTCAGCTGTATACCTTAAGTGATGATAACTCAGCATTTGAAATAATAGCCATTTTATTTTCAAAGTATCGGAGTTGTTTTGATATATTTTTTTCTCTTTCACCTAGACGTATAGGTTGGGCAAGTTTCACTGGTTCAGCCTGGACTATCCCTGGATGCTTAATCACTTATGGAGGCTCTGGGGATAATAATCATTATACTCTCTATATCCCCTTACAATGAATGTGCAAGAAGTTAAAAATGAAGCAGAGTTCTCATTAGCCGCATAGGCCAAATCAAAAAAGAAAACGAGGCCAAATGTGTTAATTTGACTTGATAATTGGTAGCTTCGAAAGGGTAGTAGGTCCAATAACACTAGTGGGAGGGGAAAGACTGGGAGTACAATGTTATGAATTTTCGTATAGCTCGTTATGCACCCCTCATTTTCTGTTAAAAATAACAACAACAAACAACTCTTGGGGACTAAGTGGAAGAAGGTTGTCTTTTTGCTTGAATCACTCATTTCTCCCACTATTTTATTTTATTTTGCGTCATCATCTTAAATAGTTGCTTTCCCACAATGTGCGTCAGCACAGTTCATCCTACAACTAGTCAGTATTCCACTCTTCCTTTCATTCAGGTAAGTCACCCAGTGCCCATCTCACTTAATATGCAGGTAAGTGTTGCAAGATAGACACATTTATATTCTGGAATTAACAATCCGTTAATTGAATGACCTTAAGAAAATTGGTTCACCATTCTGTGCTTAAGTTTTCTCAGCTGTAAAACTACACAGCACCACCTAACTTGTGGTTTTAAAGAGATTTTATTATAAAATGAATATATGAGTATAACATTAAGTGCTTACTGTATGCTGAGAAATATTCTAAGCACTAACCGTATATAGATTCATTTAATATTAACCTTTAACATAATTCTCTGAAAGATAGTATTATCTTTATTTGAGAGATAAAGATATTGTGCTGTATAGTGGTTAACAAATACCCCAGAGTTGCATTAAATGTTTAGTGGTGTTGATGAATATGCTAATAATATTGATTTGATCATCACTTACTGAACACAAATTCTGATAGTTCTGTACCCCATAAATATGTATAATCAAAAATAAATAAAGAAAGAAAGAAATAAAATTGTCTTCTGGATATTTCATAATAACTGAAATAATATAAATAAATATATGTAAAAGAAAAATAAAAAATGAAAGAGAAAGTGTAAGTGATTAAGCGGTGTTCATTCAAGCAGACAGTTTGAGGAAGGTTTGTTCTATTGATTTTTGTCTTCCAGGTGATCTTTCTGGTGTCTTGACTGACTGCACTTAATCAGGAATGAAAAGAAGCAGAACGTGGCCACTGACACCAGCCATTCTAACTTCCCTTTGGCATTTGATCATCTTTCCCTTTCAGCTTCCATCTGCTACTGTCTCACCCCAATGAGGAGCTGTCTCTCTGGCAAAGCTTGCTATAAAGACACCACTCAAAAATAAATCCTCCTTCAGTTCTTTAGTTGCCTGACATATTTCTAGTAGAATAACTCCAGCACAATATGTATGAAAGTCTTGTAACCAGGATATTTAGTCACAATCCTTCTGATCCATCAAGCCTGACTAAGAGAGTAAAAATGAAAAGAAGGCAGTGAGGATTCAATTCTATCATCTCCCAAACACCAATAGAGAAATTTATTCATAGGTCTTTGGGAATGATACATTTGTTTAATATTAATACGATGTTATTTTTATGAGTCAGATTTGTGTTGCCAGTGTATTACTGAGCTGTGGAAGGAGGAAAAGAGCAATAATAGGATCACAGAGTGGCTCTTCAAGCTTCTCTTCAAAAGTCTAATATGTCATGTCTGCTCATACCCACTGGTCAGGGGAATCACACAGCCAAGAATTATGTCAGTGAGACAGGGAGTATGACCCTTACACACACAGGTGCATCAAATACTTGGGGAAAAAATAACATCCAGCTCACCTTCACGTGTGGAAATGAGGGGACGCTGTTACAGAGTACGGTTTCATGACTAAATCATTGTCCAAAAGTACCTATCCCTGTTACTCCTAATGCATATGCAGGCACATGCACTTCTGAAATATCCTTATTTCCAACTTAACATATATAATTCCAATAAGTAACTGGCTTATCAATGGCCCCGTTTAGGGCTTGTATATTAATTTCAAAGTATACTCCATAATATCAGCATAAATGTCCACAATATTATTTTTTAATGAATATAGAAAATCTTTAGTGTTTTTGTCCATGTAGTTTCTCATCTTTAGTTTCAGAAATGTAGCAAAAAGAGTTGCTGTGCTCCTTGCCTTCAGGGAGGATTTTGTTATGGAGCCTGATGGAGTTTGGATATATTGTCCTCCCAGGACTCATGGGGAAATCTGATCCCCAGTGTGACAGTTTGAATCACTGGGGGTGGATCCCTCATGAATGGATTAATGCTCTCCATAGGTGGGGGAAGTAATGAGTGAGTTCTCGCCTTGTTAGTTCACATGAGAGCTGGTTGTTTAAAAGACCCTGGCACCTCCCCTCTCTCTCTTGCTTCCTCTCGCCATGTGATCTGCTCGTACGCACCAGCTGCCTGTCACTTTCCACCATGAGTAGAAGAAGCCTGAGGCCCGTGCCAGATGCAGCTGTCCCAGAATCATAAGTCAAATAAATTTCTTTTCTTTGTAAATTACCCAGTTTCAGGTATTTTGTTATAAGCAACACAAAACAGGCTAATACAGGGCCCAAAGAAGAAAGGTCCTACAAGTCAACTCTCTGGGCTTTTTCTTCCTAAAACTTGAACCATTTACTTTATTTTGCTAGAAGTTATAGGAAGGGAAAAAAGAGTGACTTTGAGTAGAGAGATGGTGGGAGGGAAAGAGGAAAGGAGACAGAGAGAGAGAGAGAGAGAAATTAATTGTGAAACTGAACAGAGAGATTAATTGTGAAACTGAACAGAAAGGAAAGAAGATGATGATCAAGGTCAGAAGATGGTGGGTGACACTGCGGACAGGAGGTGGGGACCTCAGTAGAGATGGCTGTGTGTTATAAGGATGGATTTTAGTTACTGTAGTTCCCAGCTTCAGTGCAAGTTTTGAGCTGCATTTGTGATTTGGAAGCAGGACTTCAGGGTACCTCTAGAATTTTGACACTGAAAATGTCAGTGGTGGGTGACCACACTGGTCTGAAGGTTAAACACCATTACCCATTTTCTAAGTACCGAGAAAGTCTGCAAGACTTTTGCACTTTCTCATCAACCTGTCAAGACGCCAGTTTGTATTCTAAATTAAGTTGATTTAAAGAAAATTCACAATAGCCACAATGTGGAACCAACCTAAATGCCCATTGATGGATGACTGGTTAAGGAAAATGTGGTATATATACACAATGGGATATCAATCAGCTATAAAAATGAATGAAATTCTGCCATCACAGCAACATGGAAGAGCTTGGAGAATTATGTTAAGAGAAATAAGCCAGGCACAGAGGGAAATATAAAGCATGTTTTCACTCATAAGTGTTAGCTAAGAGAGAAAGAAGGAAGGAAAGAAAGACCACAGTGGTGCGTAGGACTTGCAAAGGAAGAAAACAGACTAGGGTTGCTGGGGGTGGGGGTCTGGGGAGAGGTTGGGTGGAAGACATGGGGAATAATTGTGATTAGTGGTGATGTGCATGCTGATAGCATCGATCTGATCGTCACATCTTGGGCACAGGTGTTGATGGTCAGCTCTGTGACACATGAATATGTATAATCAATAAAAAATATGTAAAATAAAATAAAATCAGAATCTGCAAAATAAATAAAATAAAATAATGAAAATGAAGCATACACCTAAATGTAAGAGATAAAAATATAATATATTTAGAGAAATATTGGAGTAAAATGTTGTGATCTTAGATGAGGTAATGATTTTTGTAGATATCACACCAAACCACAAAAAAGAAAAAAATAAAAGTGTACACTCTCAAGTTAAAAAAAAAAGAAAGAAAATTAAAAAAAACTCTTTCTTAAACAGTTGAGTTTATGTTGTAAATTCTAAACTTCTGCAGTTCACAAAGGGACTTTGATATCGGTCCACGCAAAATGTCTTATGATTGTAGATTTGGAGTTAATTTTTTTTTTCTCCCTTTGTCATGGCTACTTAGTTCACTCTTAACAAATAGAGTGACAAAAGACAAAATCATCTTTGGACTATTAACCTGGGAACTTGTGGAATTTCTCAAAATATTTTCACTATTATAAAAGAAAAGAGTGTTTGAAATGAAGCTAGATATTATGTTACCTCCAACCTTACATCATTTTACAGCCTCTTTGCTTCTTTCACTAAGTCATGTCTTCTTTCAGTCTCATTCCATTTCACCCACATCAGTCTCCCTAAAACACCCTTTTGAACGTATCTTGACCCAAGAACCTATAAGAAACCTCCTGGTTTCTACCAAATTAAATCCAAGTGCTGATACTCACTTTGAAGGTCTTCCGTCTTTGGGGCATGTCTAGTTAAACATCCTCGACCTGTTGTTCTTTCCACTAAACAGTCTGTCCTGTATCTTTTCGCTGGCTACGTCTCTCACATAAAGTATCCCTCCACATCGTTTCTGCCTTCCTATCTTAGAATTTAAAGTTAAGTATTCTAAATTTTAGCTTAATTATCTTGAAATAAAGAAAAAAACAAGAATAACTGTTATGAGAATTAAATGTTAACTTTTCTAAACTGCATAGGCTAGGACCTATCATGTTCTTGGTGCCTAATAATTGTACATCCCCTTGCCTTTTGCATTTTTTTTTCTGCAAAAATTTAGTATTTTTAGCTTTAGGTGATCATTTCTTGCTTCAGTTGTTCTTATTCTTTTCCATGTAAATAAGCATACATCATGCACCACCACTTAGTTACCTCTTCACATCAAACTTAACCTGTAAATCTCAATTTCTTGCCACCTCCACTTCCAAGTACTAATTTAGATATTTTAATTAGATTCTCACAGCTCCCATTTTTTAAACTGTTTTCTGTACCTCTAGTTAATACCTCCTCTAACAGCCTGATACATGCATTTTATTTTTAATCCAATATTTATGCTATTTAACGATTATTTCCATAATCGTTTTGTGCCTCATGCAAAACACCTCATGCACAACATTTTAAAACCTATTAACTTCTGCTGTATTTGTTGGATTAAAGTTGTATTTCCCTAAATGTCTGAAGGAAAAAAAATCAATTACTTTCATTTTTATATTGTCAATACCTATCACAGTACTCAGTATATTTGCTGAACAGAAGTATATTGCTGAAAACACTTGTGGATCTGTTTCATAGAGAAATGATACTATAATATGAACTTGTAGATATGACAAAATATAGAGCTTCTAATACAAGTCCACATCCTTGGTATAAGACCTATGGAAAACTGCTTGAACCATCTGACTCTCACTTGATCATCTATAAAATGGAATTTAAAAGATCTTTTAAATATCTACTTGTCAGATTTAGTTTTGGAATGAAAGAAGCTAATGACTGTGAGTGTTATTATTTCAGTTGCTATTGCTGAGTAACAAACTACCACAAAACATACTTGCACAAACATCTGTTGTATCATGCTACATACTCTATGGGTTAGGAATTAACTGGGGTAGGATTTGGCTGGAAGTTCTTGCTTGGGGGTCTCTCATGTGGCTGAAGTCAGAGGGCAGTTCAGATTATAATCATCTAAACGTTCTCTCTTGATTGCGGGAAGACTCTTCTGGAGTCCATGTAAAAAGTTCCATATAAAAAGTTTAGCTATGCTACCATGCTATGGAGCCACTCTGGCCACATGGACAGATGTCATGTCTGGGAATCTCAAGTGGGTCTATCTAACATCTTCTCCAAGGGTGACTTCTTCCTTCTGTCTAATTCACGTCACAGATGAGTCTTAGGCACTGTCTGATGTTTAGGCAGTTTATTGTGACAGTGCTCTTACAAGATGGACAATGGGGACAGGCCAGTGCCATGGGTCAGATGCAGTCCACAAGTTCAATGACTGTCTTGCTGAGAGGTTTCTGTTGGGACCAGAAACTATGCTCAAAGTTTGGGGAACCCTTCCCTCTTTCTTATATCCCTATTCATTCCAGCTCAGTTACCAGGGTTTTCCTTCATAAAGAAAATTGAAGCTATTTTTTTTAACTGTAGGCATTTTTTTTTTTTAAGGTTCATGAAAGTTTCATCTGTGCTGAGGTGGCCATGTCTCTATGGCAGCCTGTTTTTTTAGGTCCAGTTGTCACAGAGACCAGGTACTCCCATATTGTAATTGACACATAGTGTCAGCCCTGAGAGTTGTTGAAGTGGGCCCTATAGCTATCATTAAACTTATAGTAGCGGTATATCTCTTATAATCTACTGCAACAGGCAAATGTAGGTGTTCTAGTTTGGGGCCCCAGGCTGATTCCCAGATAACAGCCACTTTGTTTTACTCAGATGGCTGGCAGTTCACTCTGAATCTCAAATGGAATTTCAGTTGGGTGTGTTTACTGGAGAACCTACATGAGGACACTCCAGGTGGCTTAAGCTTCCTCACAGTATGGCAGCCTCAGAGTAGCTGGAATTCTCATGTATCGAAACAGGGCTCCCAGCACAAGCAATCCAAACAGAAGGCTGAAGATGTATTGCCTTTTATATCTCAGCTTTTGAGTCCATGAGACATAATTATTCTGAATTCTCTTTGTTACAAACGAATCACTAAAGTTGTCGCAGATACAAAGGGAAAAGATATAGTCATGCCAATTAAAGAGAGGAATGCTAAAAATCTCTGTGTTTGTGTGTGTGTGTGTGTGTGTGTGTGTGTGTGTGTGTGTTTATCACCACTTGAATAGTAACTGTACAGGGTTAAAGAAATCTAAGGAATAATGTCTTATTATCCTATAAAAAAATCATTTCATCTATTACACCCCACTCCTTGTACCAATTTTCTGTATTAGTCCGTTTTTGATGCTTATCACAAAGTACAGTGAACTGGGTGATTTATAAAGAAAATGAAATTACTGCTTACAGTTTCGGAGGCTGGGAAGTCCAAAGTCCATCTGGTAGTGGTGACAGTGACCCCGGGGTCACATTGCAAGATGATGGAAGCAGGCAGAGCAGAGAGAGACAAAGACAGACTCTCCTCAGAACCATGCCCCTGACCACCATTTTTAATCCATTCACTATGTCATGACCCTACAATCCAATCACCTCTTCAAGGCTCCACCTTTCAACTACCATAACAGGATTTCCCACCCTGTTAACAGGCACAGTGGGGGCTAAGTTTCTATTACATAAAACTTGGGGACACAATTCAAGCTTCAATGAGCTTTGGGGGAACATAATTCAATCCACTACATTCCACCCCTGGCCCCCAAAACTCATGTCCTTTTCACATGCATATATATTCATTTCATCCCCAAAGTCTTAACTTATTTCAACTCAAAAGTCCAAAGTTCAAAGTCCCATCTGTGAAATTCAAAACAAGTTATCTACTTCCAAGATACAATGGTGGGACAAACATAGGATACATACTCCCATTCCAAAAGGGAGAAATAGGCCAGAAAAATGGAGAAACAGGCCCCAAACAAGCTGAAACCCAGCAGGGCAGACATTCAGTCTTAAAGCTCCAAAATAATCTTCTTTGACTCCAAGTCAAGTATCCTTGATGGGGCATCTGGGCCCCCAAAGCATCAGGCAGCCTCACTCCCACAAGCTCTCTCAGGTGCAGCACAGTGGGCTGCACTGGTGCCTGTGGCTTTTCCAGGCCTGCATTGCATGTTACCAGTGGCCCTGTAGTTCTGGGGTCCTGGCGGCAGCCCCACTGCCTTGGCTCTGTAGACATTTCCCTGGCGGGGGCTCTCTGTGGTGATTATGCTCCTGTGGCAGGTCTCTGCCTGGGCCCCCAGACTTTTCCATACATCCTCTGGAATCTGGCTGGAGGCTGCCACGCCTCCACTACTCTCATGTCCCGCCAGCCTGCAGACTTACGAAACCTGGACACCAACAGGGTTTCAGGCTTCTACTCTCCAAAGCTGCTGCACGAACTACATTTGGGGCAGTTTGAGGCAGGGCTGTTCCATCCAGAGCAGCTGGGATGCAGGGAGCCGGTTCCTGAGGGCAGCTGCACCCCAGGTCTGCCCCCCAGGACATCTCAGTCCTTCTAGGCCTCAGGGCCTGTGATGGGAGGGGCACCCTTCCAGACTTCTCAAATGCCTTTAGGGCTTTTTTCCCATTGTCTTAGTTCTTAGCATCTGGCTGCCTCATCACCAAACTAACATCTTTAGCAACCAGTTTATCTGCTTCACCCTTGCATTTTTCTCCTACTCTCCACTTCGCTACTGCATGGCCAGGCTGCAAGTTTTACAAATCTTTATGCTCTGCTTCACTTTTAAATTCTGGCTTTACATCATGCTTTCACCACCATAACTCAGAGTAGGCTGTTAAAAGTAACTATGCTGCTTCCTTAATGCTTTGCTGCTTGGAAATTTCTTCAGTCAAAAATTCTGGTTCACGACTCTTAAGTCCCACCTTCCACAAAGTCCAAGGGCATGGACACAATGCAGCCAAATTCCTTGCTGTGGTGCAGCAATGGTTATCTTTTGCCCAATTTCTAATAAGTTCCTTATTTCTATCTGAGGCCTCATCATCCCGTGGTCTTTACTGTCCACATTTCTATAAGCATTCTGGTCACAACCATTTAACCAATTTATAAAATGTTCCAAACGTTCCCTCATCTTTTTGTCTTCTTCCAAGTCCTCCAAACTCCTCCTATCTTTGCCTATTACCCAGTTCCAAAGCTGCATCCACATTTTCAGATATCTGTATAGCAACACCCAACTCCTCAGTACCATTTTTCTGTATTGGTCTCTATGTTGCTTATAACAAAATACCTGAAACTGGGTGATTTATAAGGAAAAGAGGTTTATTTAGCTTATGATTCTGGGACAGCTGCATCTGGCACGGGCCTTAGGCTTCTTCTATTCATGGCAGAAAGCAGCAGGCAGCTGGTGGGTACAAGCAGATCACATGGCAAGAAGAAGCAAGAGAGAGAGAGGAGGTGCCAGTGTCTAACAACCAGCTCTCGCAGGAACTAATAGAGTCAGAACTCACTCATTAATCCCCCCTCCCCCAGGGAGAGCATTAATCCATTCATGAGGGATCTGCCCTCATCACTCAATCAGTTTCCAACACTGCCACACTGGGGATCAAATTTCCAAGTGAGTTTTGGAGGGGACAACATATCCAAACTCTATCATTTCCCCTATTGCCAAATGCACAACTAAGCATATCTTTCACATCTTTCATGACAATGTAATCTCTAAAATTTTCTGCTATGCACTAACTGCTTCTATTCTTTAAATTTTGAACTATTTAGGGCTTGGCCTTCGAGGTTTTTTTCTTCCCTATGAAAGAGTGATCACATTCAGCTCACAGCCTGTAATATCATATAAAAGCCCATTATTCTCAAATATATGGCTCTAGACATGAAACCTCACCACAAACCTGTACTCATATCCAACTGCCTGTTTGAAATCCCAATTTGTATAATAAATGTGTTAAACTTAACAAATCTATAGTAGAGAATTGGATTTTATATCCCAAACACGTACCTTATTGGTATATTCCATCACTACCCATCCATATTGTCAAACTGTGACTTTTTCCCTCTTTGCTGCTGCTTGTATATATAGCCATTATAGTTTTGCTTAAGCATTGGTGACAATTATTTTTACAAAGTTTTTCTCTCAAAGATGGGTGCATAGAAATCTAGAAATTGCAGGTTCAAAATTTATACAGTGAGTTAGCTTTATTTACATGTGTAGCATTAGGAAAATACAGAAGTGATACTGGTAAACTATTAATAGTTCATGACTTTCTCTCTGAGCATATAATGAAAAATATGTTTCTCTCTCTCTCTTTCTCTCTACATACATACACACTCACACAAACATGCATATATAACACACATACACTCAAACTTCACTCAATCCATTCTCAATTTTATTGAAAGTGTTCATATTTGATTCATATTTGAAATTAGTAAATGAAAAAGAACCCAAAAGGAGAAAAATACAGCAGTTATGAGGCTTGCCTAAATAAGGTCAGTGTTGACTATCATTACATAAACTTAAAAGCATTTATTCTTAAAAACAGAAGGACTGACACTAAAAAATTTGGGTGCTAACACAGGCACTATCCTTTCTTGAGGCCCAGAAAAGATCCCATTTTTCACAGTTGCTCTCCCATTACTTGGTCATCCATGTGTTTACCAAGTGGTTGGGCATTGACTAGTGTAAGTCATCCTGAAAATCCTGTTCTCCATACTTGTTACTAGTTTTAATACATGTGTGATATATTTTGGCCGATGAGTCCCGAGGAAAAAATTACTGCAGCTGAAAAAGAGTTTCTTAATTTCTCAGTCAGAAACATGAAGAGAACTTCGCTTTTCTAATTCTGAAGGGGACTGTGTGAAGAGGTGATGCCTGGAAATACAGCATTATGCTGAATCAAAATAAAATTCACACGAAGAAAAAAAATCAATACACAAAAAAATAAAAGAACTTGGGTCTTTAATCATATATTTGAATCATCAAATTAACTAGCTGTGGAATCATCCTTCCTCTGTGCTTCTAGTTATGAGAAATTCTAAACTACTTATTGATTTAACCTTTTTAAATTGGATTTTCCGTTAGTAATAGTTAAAAGCATCCTAACTGATTCAGCGACTTTAAAAATTAATTAGCCCAGCCTACTTAAAGAAAACTAAAACCATTAAGTAACTCTCTGCAAACCACACAGTCCTCTCTCTCTCTCTCACTTATTTTCTCTTCTTCTCTCCTCTTTCTTTCTTTCTTAACTTTATTTATTTATTTTTCAGGATAATTACTATATTCAACATTACACACTGTAATCATTTTTTGTGGCCCTTTACCAATTTCACACTAACTCCCTTCCCCACCTCCTTTCCCACCTCTAGTATCCTCAGTTCTTACTTTCTTTCCTTCTCCTCTCTCTTTCTCTCTTTCTTTCATGCCCCCACACATTAACCCTGTGTTTGCATGCACACGTGTACACTTACTCCTTCTTCACCCAATTCTGCTACTACTTTGACCACAAGAAGACCAAAACTGAGGACTACTGACTCCCGATTAGTCCCAGTTGACACAACACTTCAACAATTAAGCTGCTCAGCATATTAGAAATTTAAGGATTGTTTTTATATTGTAAGTTCCAGAAATTGTAAATAATGAGACTATAAAAAGAATATGGATATTTATGCAAAAATGCTTTGAATATATTAACTTCATTTTGGAATTTAATATATGCAATAAAATCGAATCTGTATATAGAATCTATTTTGAAAAATAGGAGCCAGTGAATAGGTACTATTTTAACATCTATTCATTTCTAATAAAAATAGATTTCTATGGGCTTAATAAACACAAAAATATTATCAAATCATAAAGCAGCTAATTAGTTTTCTGAATTTAAAGTGCTGTGTTTGCACATGAAAACTAATTGGTGATTATATGCAGCCTTGAATCAACTATTTTTTTCACATGCTATTCTGACAGTTGTAAATTTGACAGTGCTTGGAGGCATTTTCCTGGCATCCAGATTTCAAGCATTCAGCTAGTAAATAAGATATCATTTTCCCCTCAAGTATAATTGCTTAGAAATATAACTTCAAATCTTTCAGAAACACCTTACATTTATCCCTCGCCAGAATTTTACACCATGGAGTCTAATCTAATTTTGATGTATGATACATTAGCTGTAGTGTTTTAATTAACACTAGCAGGATTCTGGCAATTACATCTCAGAACATTCATCTAGCTGAGCCTAGATTCTACACACATGTCCTAGATCTATTATGAATAGAAGAACAAACGCTGAATAAAAAAGAAAGAAATCATATGCTAATGACAATGTAAAACATATGAAATTAATCAAATAAATAAACATAGTCAATTCACCAAAAAATAAATCTACATAAAATACTATTTGCAAAGTGGGCATTTATTTTATTCCATATATATCAATCTTCAAAAGCTGGAGTTATCCTGTCTTACATCTTCATTTTCCCCATGGAACCAGTGTCCTGATCTGTGGGATATTCAATGCAGACCCTGGAGGGGGGAGTGGGAATGGGATGGAAGCAAGAGACGCGAGAAATGGAGACAAGACAGTATTCTGATCAAGTCTCATTTATTGGTTTGAAAGTTACAGCTTATATAGAGAAAAAGCAGGCATGCTGCAAAGGGTCTTGAATGTAAAGATATAATAACATCTGGAGGAGAAACAAAGACAGGACATTCAAAGTAAAGGTTGCTGCCCAGAATGTTTATGGTTAAACAGTTTCTGGAGAAGGATAAAAGGTCACTTGCAAATTAACTTGCATAGCCAGGAGCAAGCAGTTTCTGGCACAAGCAGATTACGAGGCACCTGTCACATAAGCACGGCCACACAAAGAAGAGAGTGGGGCTGCTCACTCCCAACAAACCAGCTGATAATAGTATATTACTATCACTTCAGTGTCTTGTTGATTATTTGTCACTAGTAAAAAAGAAAGGAATGAGAATTAGTTTCACCATCCCTCTCATCCTTTCTCTAAGTCTCCTTGACATCTCCTCAGATAGATACTTTATCTAGGATTTTAGTCAATTTTTAGTTGAATAATATAATATTTCTGATGAACAGAGAGAGGGCACAAGAAGTGGGGGTGAGAAAGAGAGATCACTTGGTCAGTGTTAATTCAGTATTAATATCACTACCTTGGGAATACATATTTACATTGGGAAAATATGTCAAAAAGCTAAATGTTTCTTTTATGGATTCTTTATACACTTCTTTTCCACCTTATGTGACAACCTTTCCCTGTTGTGTACACCTTTGTTCTTAATTAACTAACACTCTAATCTCTTATTTTTTTGGACATTTTTTCTATCTAATTTCACATACAGAAAAAAAAAATTTGGAAGAGTCCACAATCACTTATTCATTCATTATTCTCAAATGCATGAAATTAATAAAGAGTAATATACACACAGAGTATGTTATACAATTTCATGGAAAAGAAGTGATTTCTGAAAGTTTAAGTAATAGTCACCTTAAGATATGGGGATACCTTTTTGATATTATAAGAAGAGCAGATGTTTCCCTTGTGCCTCTGTTTAAATCTTGTCTCTTTATTGCTCTAACAATATTCACCAATCTCCATATCTATTTTTATACTTTACCCTGAATTTCAGGTAAGCTAAGAAAATTGTTTTATTTTTATAGTTTGCCCCAAGGCCCCACACAGGTAGAGTGGCAAGCCTCAACTATGCATTTTTAACAACCATAGCAGTTGGCCTCATCCATCCCAGTCAGCAACTCTAGCTAACCTCAGGAATCCTCTTACAACCTTGAACAACTGTTTAATTCAAATAATGATACCACCTGACCAGGAAATACATGATGTAGTCTGGTCTAATCAGAGGGAATTGCTCATCCAGCAGCTCAGTCTGATTGCAGAGCTCAGCTAGTGGTATCACTGGATAGCAAAGCCCAGTCAGCTGCCCCACCTGCACTCAGTGCAAAGGTACCAATTCAGCCATGTAGAGAACCCAAAAGCAAGCTCTAGCTGCCCAGGGTCATAACCAGCTAGCCCATCCAGAATCACAGGCTAGACTGAATAGTGAAGGTCAACCCCTACCAAAGAACACCTGTAAAAGCCTGAAAAGATGGCTCTCTTCTCAAATATGCAGACACTAACATAAGGACATAAGGACCACAAAGATTCAGGAAATGTTCACACTTTCCAAAGAAATTAATAAAACTCCAACAACAGACCCTAAAGAAAGGGAGATCAGTGAAATGACAAAGAATTCATAATAATCTTCTTAAAGAAGTTCAGTGAACAATAAGAATACACAAATAAAAAATTAAATGTAATTTGGAAAACTATAAATGATCAACATGAGAAGTTTGACAAAAAACAAAAATAATAAAAGAATAGAAATAGAAATCCTAGAGATGGAGAACAAAAAGAATGAACTGAGAAATGAAGTAGAAATCTTTAACATCAGGCTCATTCATACTGAAGAAAAAAATTAATGAACTCAAAGACAGAACATTTGATATTATCCAATCAGAGAAACAGAAAGGAAAAAGAATGAAGGAAGGCTAAGGAATTATGGGACACCGTAAATAGACCTAACATACATATAACTGAAATTAAAGAAGGAAAAAATAGAAAAAAAAAAGTCAAGAAAGCATACTTAAACAAACAATAGCTGAAAACTCCTAAATATGGGGAAAAATGTTAACATCCAGGTACAGTAAGTGCAGAGGTCTTCAACCAAATTCAACTCAAGGAGGAGTTCACCAAAACACATAATAAACTAAGAAAAATCAAATACAAAGAAACAATTTTGAAAGCAGAAAGCCATAAAAAACACTTCACTTACAAAGGGATCCCAGTATGACTATTAGAGAATTTCCCAGCAGAAAGCATGCAGTCCAGGAGAGAGGGAGATGATATATTCAGAGTACTAAAGGAAAAAACAAACAAACAAAAAATCCTGTCCATCAAGAGTACTTTACCCAGCAAAGCTGTCTTTTGGAAATGAGGGAGAAATAGAGTTTTCCCAGAAAAACAAAAGGTAAAGGAGGTCATTACAAGTAGGTCTGCCTTGCCAGAATTTTTAAAGAAGTTCTTAAAGCTAAAACAAAAAGCCACTAATAAATAATATAAAAGTTACCAAAGCACAAATCTAAAAGGTACAAGTGATAGAAACCATATTCATAAATCTATAAGATTCTCTTGGTGTTGTTCAAAGCAATTTTATTGCTTGTAAGATGGTTAAAAGACTGAGCTATTCTTAATAACTATAGCCCACAACCCTAATGACCCAGTCCAGTGTCACTCACTTAAACCAAATTTTTCCAAGAACCTCTGTGCCTAGGCCATAGAGGCACTCACAGACAACTCTGACATTGAACACAGTCAAAGTAGTCACAGAAACTACATTACGGCATCTACCTGGAACAAAACCTAAAACAACCTACCCAGCCCTCACTATTGAGCATATCTAGAAGAGGGAATCCCTTCCCTCAAAAGCTACTCCAGAGTATTAGTAAAAACAACTCCTCCACCAGATAACCAGACAAAAATCTAGGAATACTATATATATATATAGAAAGAAAAAAGAAAGAAAGGAAATATGATACCACCAAAGGACTACAGTAATTCTCTAATACTAGACCCCAAACAATAGGAAATTCATGAAGTGCCTGAAAAGGTATTCCAAACATAATCTTAAGGAAACTTGATGATATGCAAGAAAATTCAGATAGAATACACAGTGAAATGAGAAAAACAATCCAGGATCTGAAGAAGGAATTCAACAAAGATACAGATATCTTTAAAAAGATCCAAGCAGAACTCTTAGAACTGAAGAATTCATTCAACAAAATTAAAAACAAAACAAAACAAAACAAAAAAACAATTGAGAGCTTAAACAACAGACAAGAACATGCAGAAGAAAGAATTTATGAACTTGAAGCTGGCTTTTTGAAATAACCCAGGCAGATAAGAAAAAAAAAAAAAAGAAAAAGAAAAAAAAGAAAAGAAAAGAAAAGAAAAGAAAAAGAAAAAGAAAAGAAAAAAGAAAAAAAATTTTAAATGAAAAAAGCGTATGAGATCTATGGGACAAGCTTAAGCATACAAACATTTGAATGATGGGTGTTTTTTAAGGGGAAGAGAAAGGAAAAGCCAACAAAATCTATTTAAGGAAATTATACTGGAAAGTTTCCAAGTCTTGGGAGAGATATAAAATTCTAGATCCAGAGACTCAAAGATCCCCAAAGAGATTCAACCAAAAAAGTTCCTCTCTGAGACATACTATAGTCAAATTTTCAAATGCCAAAGATGAAAAGAGAATTTTTTAAAAAAATACATCATCTATGAGGCAATCCCCATCAGACTAACAGCAGATGCACACCTTAAAGGCCAAGAGAGATTGTGATTACACATTCAAATCACTAAAAGATACAAAGCAACAATAAAAAAAATAAACCCTGCCAACCAAGAATACAATACTCAGCAAAGCTATCTTTCATAAATGAAGGTAAAATAATGTCATTATCAGACAAAAACTGAAGGAATTCACCACCACAATACCAGCCATCAAGAAATCTTCAAGGGAGTCCTATGTCTGGAACCCAAAGAACAATAATCACCATCATGAATACAAGAAAAAGAATAAAACCCAATGGTAGAGCAGATATGCAAACAAGAAAGAAAAATAAATTATATATTATCACTACAAAAAACCAATAAGCCCCAAAAACAAACAATAAAAGGGAAAGAAAGAACTAAAAGATAAATAAAACAACCACAAAAAATCAACAAAATGCCAGGAGTAATGTAACACTTTTCATTAACAACCATGAATATAAGTGGATTGAGTTCCTTACTTAAAAGAGATATGCAGTGGTTGAATAGATTAAAAAACTAGATCCACATGTATGCTGCCTATAAGAAACTCACTTCATCTGTAAAGACTCACTCAGACTAATAGTAAAGTGATGGAAAAAATATATACACTACACAAATGTAAACCAAAAATGAGCAGGAGTAGCTATACTTATATCAGATAAAATAGACTTTAAAACAAAAAGCTGTAAAAGGAGGCAAAGAGTGGCATTATAATGATAAATGGATCAATTCTGCAAGAGGATATAACAATTGTAAATATATATATATATACAACCAACATCAGAGAACCCAGATATAAAGCAAATATTATTGGATCTAAAGAGAGAGATACATCCCAATACAATAACAGTTGGAGACTTCAACATCCCTCTCTCAGCATAGGATGGATCATTTAGACAACATCAAGCAGAGAAACATTGATCTAAACTACACTTTAGATAAATTGGGCTTGACAGACATCTACAGAATATTTCATCCAACAACTGCAGAGTATACATTCTTCTCATCAGCCCATGGACTATTCTCCAGGATAGACTGTGTGTTAGGCCACAGGTCAAGTCTCAACAAATTTTAAAAATGTTGAAATAATTATATGTATCTTTTCAAACCACAATGAAATAAAACTACAAATTAATAGCATGCAAAAGTTTGGAAACTATAGAAATACATGGACACTAAATTATATGCTCCTGAAAAACTAATGGGTCAAAGAAGAAATTAAGCAGGAATCAAACAGTTTCTTTAAACAAACAAAAATAAAAGCACATCAAACCAAAACCTATGGGATACTGCAAAATCAGTACTCAGAGGGAATTTTACTATAATAAATGTCCACATCAAATGAATAGAAAGACTTAGAATAAACAACCTAATATTAAATTCCAAAGAACTAGAAAAACAAGAATGATCTAATCCAAAAATTAGTAAATGCAAAGAAATCATACAGATCAGAACAGAACTAAATGACATAGAAACCAACAAAGGACACAAAATATTGAAAAAAAATTGTTTTTTTTTTTTTAGAAGATACACAGAATTGACATACCGTTAGCCAGACTAATTATGAAGAGAGAAGACCCAAGTAACAAAAATCAGAAATGAAAAAGGAGATATTACAACTGATGCCACAGAAATATAAAGAATCAGTAACCACTATTATGAACAACTCTACACTATCAAATTTGAAAATCTGGAGTAAATGGATAAATTTCTGAACATATACAAACTACCAAGACTTAACCAAGAAGACATAGAAAACCTGAACAGACCAACAACAAGCAATGAAATGGAAGCAGTAATCAGCAGTCACGTAACAAATAAAAGCCTAGGACCTGATTGTTTCACTGCTGCATTCTACCAAAGTTTTAAAGGAGAATTAATACCAATTCATTTCAGAGTCTTCAAAAAATTTGAAGAAAAGGGTATTCTCCCAAACTCATTCTACAAGTCCAGAATCACACTGATACCAAAAACAGACAAAGGTATAACAAAAAAAGGAAAACTACAAGCCAATTTCCTGATGAACATAGATGCAAAAATTCTCGACAAAATAATAGCAAACAAAATTGAATAGCACATTAAAAAAGCACATCTTTAAAAAGCACATCTCTCTCTGCTGACAGATAGAGAGAGAGAGAGAGAGAGAGGAGAGAGAGAATGCAGAACTGTAGTTAGCAGGGGCTGGAAAGAGGAAGGCGGTGAGGGGATAGTGAGAGGTTGGTTAATGGACACAAAACAGCTACATAGGAAAAATAAGTGCTATTGGTGTGCAGTTGAGCTAGGCATCTATAATTAACAATAATTTACATCATGTTATCAAGTGGCTGGAAGAAAGGAGAGCAGATGTTCTCAAAAGAAAGAAACGATTAAGTTTTGTAAAATTTGTATATAATCACCCTGATTTGATCATCAAACATTACATACATGTATTGATATTCAACTCTGTACCCCATAAATATGTATAATCAATATGTTTCAATATAAATAAATAAATTTCTAGTTAGAATTTTGAAAAATAAAATAAGATGATTAGACACTATATCACAACTAAAAGTAATGAATTAGATATGTGCATATCTATTTAAGCAGAATGTAGAAATGATATTGGGTAAAACATATGCCAAGACATGTGAAGAATTAAACTAATTATACGATTTTTGGACATAAATAATATTTTTTATTCCTAACAATTCATATGTGTGAATGTAGGTAAAAGCAAAAATGCTACAGAATTGGAACATGAACAGTAAACTCATGATAGTGTTCTCCTGGCATGGCGTACTGGTTAAAATGTCTTTGGCTATCTTTATTCAGACTCACTGGATTAGGAGCATGTCTTAAATTATTTTTTAAGTCTAAACCCACAAATGCTTACTTGCTTATCAGTCGCATCTACTCATTATATTCCTATCATCGTAACAAAATATACATAAGGTAAATTATTCTGAGGCACACAGAATTCTATATTTTAAAGAATGAACATCTATGGCACTTTAAACAGTACATAAAATGCTATATGATGATGTCAAACCCATTTGTTATTTTATTTTCTCATTTTAGTGAAAAGGTACAATCTTCTTTATTATGTCTTAATGCAAAACACCAAATAATATATTTTAGATATGATTTGTGTATATACGTGAGTTAGAGGTGTATATTGGAAATACTTATACCTTCAGCCATCAACAATTTTGGAGGCATTATTGATCTCTTAATAATCTTATTAAACAATATTATAGATGAGAAAATTTAATGATATAAAATTGATCTTTACATTGTATAGATCTGCAAAGCATTCGTTGTTCTTAGTCAAGCAATCAAAATGTGTCTTTTCAGGGCCGGCCCAGTGGTGCACTCGGTAGACTGTGGTGCTTGGGAGCGCAGTGGCACTCCCGCCGAGGGTTCGGATCCCATATAGAGACCGGTCCGCTCACTGGTTGAGAGCGGTGAGGGCGTGACACCGAGGGTTGCGATCCCGTTACCGGTCACGAAAAAAGACAAAAAAAGGAAAAAAAAAAATGTGTCTTTTCAAATTAATAATAATAAACTCTTTAACCATGGTTTCTATGTCCTTAATTTACCATTGTTCCAGACAGTTTACAAAAGAGAAAACAATTACTTCTTCTAATTCCATTGTATTAGTGAGTGGATACAGTTATTCAGAGCCATACAATGTGTCAAGTTTGCCCAAAGAGAAAGCACCAGCAGTGTATCGATTAAAAGGAATTCAGTTCTTACTTCATTATTCACTCAAAGTAGGAAGTACGTTACTAATAAAAATGTCATTTTTTCTCTACCTTTTTTATTTGCTTTATACAATGATTTGTGAATTTCAAGTAAAGTAACACAAGGAATGAAATTTGTTATTAAATTAAAATGTATCACAAATAAACTTAATTTCCCCCTTTAATTCACAATTCATTTATTTTTAGTATAATGCTCTTGTCCCAACCTCACTTACCTAAGACTATCTCAAGTTATCATCACTATCAGAAGTGATTCTTTTTCAATAAACATTGGAGTACAGGTATCCCTTCGACATGATGATTTCCATTCCTCTGTGTATATTCCCAGCATTGGGATAGCTGGGTCATATGGTAGATTTATCTGTAATTGTTTGAGGAACCTCCATACCATTTTCCATAGAGTCTGCACCATTTTGCAGTCCCCCCAACAGTGTATGAGGGTTCCTTTTTCTCCACAACCTCACCAGCACTTATCATTCTCAGTCTTTTGGATATTATCTGTCTTAACTGGAGTGAGATAACATCTTAAAGTGGTTTTGATTTGCATCTCCTGAATGCTGAGTGATGTTGAGCATTTACAATAGCCAAGAGTTGGAACCAACCCAAAAATCCATCATCAGATGAGGAAAATATGGTATATCTACACAATGGAATACTACTCTGCAATAAAAAAGAATGAAATACTACCATTCAGAGCAATATGGATGGACTTAGGAAAAATTATATTAAGTGAAATAAGTCAGGCACAGAAAGAGAAATACCATGTGATCTCTCTTATTTGTGGGAGCTATAAACAAACAAACAAACAAATAAACAAATAAATAAATATACAAATGGTGGAGTGGGGGGTGGGGAAGAAGATACAATAATCACTACAACTCCTTGAACTTGTTAAGACAAGTAAACAGATATAATGTTGATAAGGGGGTAGAGAGGGAGGGAGGAAAGGAATTGGTAAAGGGACATGAAAATCAACTAGATTGTGTATTGATAAATAAAAATAAAATAAGTAAATAAATAAATAAGAAGTGATTCTTTTTCTTTTCTATGTAATTTTTGAACTCCATATTTAAATACCTGGCAATTAACAGAAAGGAATAAAATATTTTTCCCCACCATAGATAGAAGGGCTTCTATGCCCCTAGTTTTCCAGAGTTACCTATATAGTTGTAGTTGACATATCAAGAATTGAAATGCAACTTTACTATGCAGCATTACTACTCAGATTTCTCCTCCACATTGCAAGAACACTTTTATAAACAAAGAAAAACCCACATTTAGGAAGAATGGCAGAGAGTGAAATACCTCTTTTTCCACTCAACTCATCAAGTCTCAGCTATACCTTGAGCCAAGTATACATATTTCTAAGATGCTGAGAAAACTGATGACCACATGCTTCTTGCAACCACAGAACTTCTCCTTCATAATCCTAGTCTATGCCCTGAACCTCTTGCACAATTTTCACTATATTTATTGCAGTTAACAAAATTCCCAAAACATGCTGTGACATTATTTATTGCAGTTAACAAAAACCTCTTGCACAATTTTCACTAAATTTATTGCAGTTAACAAAATTCCCAAAACATGCTGTGACATTTTCTGTCAAAACTGAGAAGCAAATTGGGTAAAGGTAAAAGCTTCTTGCAACCACAGAACTTCTCCTTCATAATTCTAGTCTATGCCCTGAACCTCTTGCACAATTTTCACTAAATTTATTGCAGTTAACAAAATTCCCAAAACATGCTGTGACATTTTCTGTCAAAACTGAGAAGCAAATTGGGTAAAGGTAAATTGTCTAAGTTCTAAGTTTGTAAGTTATATCCTCATACCAAAAGATGCATGTAAGTATCATTTGAAGACAAAACAAAAACAGAAAACAAACAAACAAGCAAAACAACTATTGAAAAATTCCAGATAAAATTAAAGAAATGCACTGGGCTAGAATTATAAATATGTTCAGAAGAGCAAATGTAAAGTACATAAAAGTCAAATCAAGTTTTAAATTCCCACAAGAGCTCTTCTTATTTCAAGCTGAGTACTCAGACTTGCTGTTATCAGTATTATTTAGGACCTCAGTGTTAATTCTCTCCCAAAGGAATGCACATGAAATATGGAATCTGAAAAATTTTAATTTATATCCCAGTTCTGTTAGTAATAATTTAACCTTGAGGTTTCTGAGTCATTGAATACTCATCAAAGTAAGGATGATAAAGACAACCTAGCAAGTCTATTTTAAGGGTTAAGTGAGATAAAACATTTGTTATTTCTGTATACAGCCTCTTCATAAGGATTGGTAACGTTTGTCCTGCACATTGGAATTAATTAGTACTGATTAAGCTTTTGCCACTTCATCTGCTATGATACCTAAAAAAAATGCAAATCAAATAAGATTCTGTGCCTCATTTATTTTTTCCACACCCATGTGATTTACCATCTCTGCCAAGGGCACTTTCATTGTGACAATCTGAATTACTGACCACACAGGAAAAGACTGTGAATAGTACTGGGGGAAAATTCTGCCACCTGATATGCAGTGAAGCTTAGCACTGAAAAGAAAAATAAGGTAAACTTTCCATGGACTGACAACAGCATTTGGAAATGATGGACTGACAGCAACATTTGTACATGATTTATGATCTGCCAATACCTTTATCCTCCATAAAAGTTTTTTTTTCCTTCTTTTTTTTAAATAACAGTGATATATAAATATACATATATCAGGAATTTTTGATAGTAGTTCTCAGAAGGAAATTCCTCCTTAGATTTTGTTTTAAAGCCTATTTAATGACACCTTATTTATGTGTTTACATTTATGGTTAAAAGATAGAGCGGTCAAAAATAGATGTTATTATTTTTTTTTTAAATCTTGTGCATTTGAATTTGGAACACAATTTTGTATTTACAGTTAAATATATACTTTTAATCTCTCACTCCTCATTAACCTCTTCATCTGAAATCGTATAATTCATTTTCTCACTTTCTGACAACAGTATCATTTCGTTCTAGCTTTCTCACTTAGCTTCATCCCATCAATGGGTTGTTTGGTATCACAGACCTAAATACCTCAGTATTTTCCCTCTATAAATCAGCCAGCCCCATGGAGGCTCATTTTCTTCCTTTTTCATCCTATATTCCATGATACATTGTTCTTTAATCACTAATCCAAAACATGAACTTGGGTTGAATCCTGTAGTCACCTCTCGCCAACCCTCCATTTAATCAGGTAAATGTGGAGTGTCACAACTACTGCAAGCCAGCCGCTCTGGGCTTCAGTGCTACCTCCCAGGGCCCACTTGCATTTCACACTCCCGATTTCCTGAGCATTCTTCTAAAAATTAAATTATATCTTGGCAAATTCCAAATATATATAAAGTAAAACAAATACTATAATAAACACCAAGGTACCCATCATACCCCCTTAACAACTCTGCACACATAGTTTTCTGATACTTACTTTTTAAAGTAGAATTTCCATACACTGAAAAGCACAGATCTTAACACTTCAATTTTGATGAATGGATACCCATGTAATCCACACTCATATCAGTATATAGGACAGTTTGTTCATACCAGAAAATATTTTCATGTCCCTTCCCATTCAATTCCATTTATATAGGGTTAACTAGCGTTTTGAAATTTTTTCACCATAGATTGGTTTTGAAGATTAAATCAGGTTAGTTTTATTAGTTTTCTAGTGAAAGTATCGCTTCTTTCAATCAGGTATACCTGTGAGATGCATCCTTGTTCTTGCATGTATACCCATTCCCGGAATAATATATAAACATTATTCTGAGTGTTTCTTTGACAGAGATTTTTAATAAGATTAATGTTAAAATCAACAGACTGAGTAAAACAGATTGTCCTCCCTAATGTGCATGGCCCTCATCCAATCAGTTGAAGACCTGAATAAAACAAAAGGGTTGAGTCTACCAGGATTAATAGGATTAATAGAGAATTCTGCGTGATGGCCTTTGGACTCAAAGTGGGACATTAGCTCTGCAGATTTTGGACTTGTCAGGCTCCATAACTGTATAAGCCAACAATAAACCTCTCTTTACACACACACACACACACACACACACACACTCACACATACACACACACACACACACACACAAATATATACCCTGTTGGTTCTGTTTTCTGAAAAACCCTGACTAATACGACGTCTTTGGTAAATAGAGTGTTTAAATTGGTTCAAGTCCAATTTTTAATTTGTAGTTGCTGATTTGTCCTGTCTGAGAAATATTTCTTTGCTTACACTTAAGTCTTAAAGATAGTCTCCTATGTTTAACTCTTAATACTATGGTTCTAGTTTACTATTTAGATATATGGTATATCTTGAATTAGCACTTCTGTTTGTTATAAAATATATATCAAGTTTATGTTTTCAATATGGATATTAGCTATTCTAAAACCATTTGTCGAAAGAAAGTTCCTTTCCTCATTAGGTTGCCCTAGATCATTTTTTTAAAATATGGAAACCCATGTCCTTGATTTTGCTTTATTTTATTTTTATTGAAGCATAGTTGATTGTACATATCTGTGGGGAACAGCATTCAATATCAATACCTGTGTACAGGACCGGCCCGGTGGCGCACAGTGCGCCACTTGGGAGTGCGGTGGCGCTCCCGCCGAGGGTTCGGATCCCACATACAGACCGGTTCCCGCTCACTGGCTGAGCGAGGTGCGGGCGCAGCACCGAGGTTTGCGATCCCGTTGCCGGTCCCGGTCCGGTACGGGTGCGACACTGATGGTTGCGATCCGTTGCCGGACACGAAAAAAGACAAAAAGGAAAAAAAAATACCTGTGTACAATATGTGATGCTCAAATCGGGATAATTAGTATATTCAACATTATGCAATGTTATCTCCCCCCCCCCCCTTTAATTGTGGTGTCATTTTCCGGCTATTTTTTCTGTTGAAGTGACTTTTTTTAAAAATTCTTATGCCAATATTATAATGTTTTTATTATTGCCTATTTGTAGCCATTCTTGAACTCAAGTAATGTGAGGCCTCCAGCTTCGGTCTTCTTTTTAAAAATTATTTGGCACTTCTTGGTCCTTTGCATTACCATATATATTTCCAATCAGTTTGGTAATTTCTACCAAAAAAGAAGCCTTTTGTGATTATAATTTGTATGGTGTAGAAATCATAGGACAATAAGGAAATAATTGACATAGAAATATTGAATCTCCCAATCTATACACATAATAAAGCTTTCTACTATAAATTTTTCCATTTTGTGAACAAGGTTTTATAATTTTTTGTATAGAGGTCTTGTATGAATTTTGTAAAATTTATTCTTAAGTGTTTTGCTTTTTTAATGCTACAGTGTTTTTATTAAATTTTATTTATATATATTTAAAATTATATTTTAGCTATTTACTGCTACAAATTAAAAAATATATAAATAATGTTTGTAGTTTTTAACCTGATAGTCCTAAATGTTGATTTTCAGACCTCTTAGTATTTTCTATTAAACACTTTTGTTTTTTTTTTTTTTTTTTTTTTTTTTTTTTGTCTTTTTCCGTGTCCGGCAATGGTTCGCAACCCTCAGTGTTACCCCCGTACCGGACCGGGACCGGCAACGGGATCGCAACCCTCGGCGTTGCCCCCGCGCCTCGCTCAGCCAGTGAGCGGGAACCGGTCTGTATGTGGGATCCGAACCCTCGGCCGGAGCGCCGCTGCGCTTCCCAAGTGGGCTGGCCCTAAACACTTATGTTTTCTATAAACAGAGACACTTTTATTTCTTCCTTTCTCATTTCTATGCACTTTTTTTTTTTTCTTGGCTGATTGCAATGGCTAGAATTATGTACGTGATACTGAACAGAGATGATAAGAGTCGGCATCCTTATTACTGGCTTTAAGTATAAAGAATTCAATTTTACACCATTTAGGATAACAAAAACAAAAATTAGAACATCTGTTCTTCTAAAACTCTCCTCGGTCCCTATATCACTGCCAGCAACTAATCACACATTAGTCTTCAGTGGGAAAATAGAAAACAACAACAATAAACTTTGTACTCTGTTCTCGCAGCTACAAACACAGCATTTTTTTTTTTACAGTCTCTCCTCATCTCTTTCCCATTACAGTGAGAGAGGTTTTCCTCACGTAGTTTAGTTCCTGTGCTGTGAAATCCATACTTTTCAGTTTCTCAAGACTGACTCTCCTGATTATCTGTATTAGCCCATTTTCTGTTGCTTATAACAGAACACCTGATACCGGGTAATATATAAGAAAAAGAAATTTATTTCTTACAATTTTGGAGGTTGGGAAGTCCAAGGATCATGGGCACATCTGGTGAGAGACTTCTTCTGGGTGGAGAGCTCTCCACAAGGTCCTGTGGTGACATAGGCATCACATGATGAGAACAGTAAGAGACATTTAACATGCTTACTTGCTCTCCTGTAAAGCCATGAGTGCCAGTCCTGTGACAATGCACTAAATCATTAACCCATTACTCCACAAATGGATAATCCACTCAGGAGGGAGCATAGTCGCCATGATCCAGTCACCTCTTAAAGGCCCCACCTTTCAACACTGCCATAGTCTGATTTCCCACCTTCTTAACACCATTAGAATAGGGATTAAGCTTCAATGAGTTTTTGAAGACATTCAATCCACAGAGTTACCCATTTTATTTTCTGTGTCTTCCTTACTGCTGGTTACCTCTTAACATTTACAAATCTTCAATTACCTCCTCCATATTTTATAGATAAGAATAAGAAAGTGTTGCAAACTTTATTCTTCTCCAGATATGTTCTGTATCATTGCTCTCAATAGCATTTAAACTTCTTCAAAATGACACATGTCCTCATAATACTACTCCTTCCCCTCCTGCTTACCTCTGAAACCTGTATCTGTAATTATTTGCTAAACATTTACAATTGGCTTCAAGGTACCTCACATACAGCTTCACTTAAACTGAACCAATCGTCTTTATCCAAACTAGCTCTTCCAGATACTCCCTAACTCAAATATTTAAAATGGAAACCTTGAAACTACACTGTCATACTTTTTCCTACTCACTTTCTCCCCATGTTCAAATAAATACCAAATCATTATAACCATACCTCATAAATATATTTAAATTTCCTTCTAAATGTTTGACTCTCTACTAATGTTCCCTAGAGCACATTTTACAAAAAATGTCCTTTAACTAGTCTTCTGTCCTTCAGGATTGTCCCTTGTAAAAAAAATGACTAGGTACCTACCCCAAGTCTATTCCCCTTTCTCTTTTATGTCAAAATCTCACTTTTTCTTAGGGTGCTAATTTGTCTGTTCTCCCAGGCAGCTTGAGACCTCATGCAAAAAAGTTCTGGTCAATGTGAAGTAAGACAGTGTTGTATGAGTCTTCAAGAAAGTCTCTTACTGATTAAGAATTGACTCATTTTTTTTTTTTTTTTCTTTTGTTCTCCCCTGATGCTTGGAAGCATGTGGCCTGGAATTCCAGTAGCCATTTTAAAACAGGACATCGAAAGCTGTTTTTATAGATCAGAGAGCTGTAGAAGACCAGGTCTTTATTAAGACTGCTGTCTTAATAAACTTCCCATAAAACTCTGAAATAAAGTTTTAAATTAAAATATGTTTTAAAAATATATGTTTATTTTTTCATGCCTGGCTTATTTCACTCAACATAATGTCCTCCAGGTTCATTCATGTTTCCGCAAATGACAGGATTTCATTTTTTTTAATGGCTGAATAATATCCTATTTTGTATAAAATAGAATGGAAATGTATAAAATAGAATGGGAGAGGAAAGTGATGGTGAGAGATTGGTCGATGGGTACAAAACCAGAGTTAGATAGGAAGGGTAAGTTTTGGTGTTCAATTGCATAGTAGCCTGAGGAGTAAAAAATATTGTATTGTGTATTTCAAAATAGCTAGAAGAGAAGTTTCTGAGTGTTCTCATCACAAAGAAATGATAAATGTTCAAGAGGATGGATAGCAATTACCCTGATTTGATCATTACACAATATATTCATGTATGAAAATATCATATTGTGCCCCACAAATGTGTACAATTATCATTTGTCAATCATGAATAAAAGTACATATATATAATATAATATAAATATAGATATATATATAAATATACATATGTATTTATATAATTAAGTATTATATAAGTTATATATTATAATTTATAATACATCCTAAAATATATATAACTACCTATTTGTATATGATAAATATATTATACATGATTTTTTTATATGCAATAAAAGACCTTCATGGATTTAGGCTAGTATGGCTTGGTCTCTGTTATATATAATTATACTAAATGCAAATCATTACATTTATTCAATTTCATTTACCATATTATAGGACAGAATAATTTGATCATGCCATTCTTCTTACTGGAACCTCTAAAAAACATTTAATTACCATGAGATTAGAATCCAGACATCTTAATGGGGCACACAGGACACTTTTTAATCTGGAAACTGCTTTGTTCTCTGGCCTCCTTTTTTGAGGCAATTCTCCCTTTACTTTCTTAATTTCCACAATGCTTCACTATGTAATGGTCTTCTAGAATATTCTTAAAATTCAGGCCTTTACATCATAGTCTCTCTGGCCTTCCTCTTAACTTCTTTCTCCAAGACTATTCTTTAACTCCTAATGTTCCTTCAGGATTTAGTTTAAATATTAATTTGTCTGTAAAACAACTCTGGCCCTTCAAGGCTGTGTTGTGTCCCTCTTGTGTACTAACAAGTGAGAAGTCTTTATCCTTACCATAGTTGTTAGAACCCTGAATTAAATTTCCTGTTAATCTCTTTCTCATTCATCTAGACAGAAATTTGAAAGCTGATTAAAAAAGATATTGTGTCAGATTCATCATCCTATTTATAAGACAGAACATTATACATAATAGATATTTGTTGAATTCTAGGTAGAAATTGAGATAGAACAAAGCTTCCAATTTTATTTTCTCATCGGAAATGATAATGTCATCAGAACTTTCAATTTTAATAGAAATAAAAGGGTTAAAATGCAAAAGGGTTAGAATGACTATAGATAAATATATGATATTTAAATATAATAACTGGCATATTTCAGAAAAGAGCATTCCACCCTGTGAACTTTTGAATGTGAAGAGCTCTTTGCTGTCCTTCCGTAGGATATTTTCAGTGCATATGCATGCACCTTAACATCTGTGCCATTTTGCTTTGACTATTTGACAGAGAAATTATTCAGCAGGTTCCCCAGCTGTCAAATCATGCCATTTGTGATGCTTCAACAAGCAGCACAGACTCTTCAACTACATTGCACCTGAGCAGGGGAGACCTCCACTGGGAACTACTGCCTTAAATGTTTCAAAGCATACACAGGACACTTACGCTTTTCAACATCAGGTCTCCTGAATTTCTGCAAAATTCGTCTCTGCTGATCAACTTCTTCTCATTTCTCACCTAAAGTGACAGCGTTATGATTGATACTGTTTACTGACTTCTCAACAGGCCTTTAAATACCGTTTTATCTTTGATGTTGCACTTATCTCCAGTGCCTTACTTGTCAGTTGTTTATTCCATTTGTTAATTATTTCTTTATTTATTGGTGACCTTCTGAGGAGTACCATGTACTTTATGCACATTTTTTAATATTATGGAGGGGAGAGTAGAGATAGGAGAAAGTGATGGAAAAATGACATAAAAACAGTTTTAAGCTACTTATAAGAAGCACACTCCACATCTTTTCCATATAATAAAATTTCTTCATATGAGGTTAACTTATATTATTTTATGGAGAATATTACTTCAAAAAACATTGTACAATTTAAGATATAAGACAATGGAATGTCACTCATTTTCTAACTCTCTGAACCTATTATCTCTTCACTATTACTTGTCTCCATTGGTGACACCTTATACATTCTCAAACCATAAAACTTAAAACAATCTTCAAGATTAGTTTCTCATGGTCACACATTTATCAAATCCTACTAAATCTATTATATTTGCTCATTCAGACAATACTTTGTTTGCATCCTACTGCCTGCTATGGACTTTGATATATGCTGAGGTGGACGGATAAGGTAATTCTGCATATTTGTGGATTTTATGGACTAGTTTGAGAGACAGACATAAATCAAATAATCTCACAAAACACTGCAGGAAGACCACAGTATATGAAGAAGATATCCTTAGTACTCTTAGTGCATATCATAAAATTCTGCTCGAGTGGTGCATTGTACTTATTTTAGAAGGAAACTAGTTTCAATAAATCATTTCATAATATTTACATGTATCAAAACATCACATTGTACCTATAAATACATATGATTATTATTCTTTAATTAAAAAAATTTAAAAATAGCCCTTGAACAGGTAAAGGGAGGTTTGAAATGTTTCAGGTGGAAGGAATAACACGTGCGAAGGCTTAGTGGTCGGAGGTGGGTGATAGGTTTAAGATACTAGTAAAAGGCAATGTAGTGGTAGTGTGAAGAGCAAGATTGGAAACTTTCAAAATGTGTCTGGAAAAGTTGAGTAGGGACTCTTCTATGTCAAACCTCTTCAGACATTTTAAAGAATCTGGTGCTTAGTATATAAGCTATTTGAAGTCAACGATCTACTTCAGCAGAAGACGAAAAATGAGAAATCCGTTGTGAAGAAAAGACTCAGAGAAACCAGCATGGGGTGATTATTTCCGAGGCTCCTGAGATGAGATGTTCTCTCGACATATCACACAACGATAGTGTTAAAGGTCTGTTATTATTATCCAAATTGTACAACTGGGGGAAGGATAGGAAAAGACTCGATCGAATGTGGTGAAGAATCTTAAAATTTGATTTTAAGATACCTTGGAGAAGGCCAATGGATGACTTTAAATAGTCTGTTTATAGATAGATCTGTGCTTAGAAATTCTAGGTTGGAGATATAAGTCTGAGTTAACTGCATACAAGAGATAATTAAACCCAAGATGCAGATGAAAGTTCTTAAGTGGGAAAGGGGAAGGCGACATAAGATTGGGACATGATGATCTTAACATATAATGATGAAATTAGAGGAGAGAATGATGAAATGTGGAGAGAATGATGAAATTAGAAAACAAAGCAAGATAAAAACAGAAAAGCAAAGAAAAAGAGTATTTTAAGAGAAACTAGCTGACCAAGAGAAAAGAAAGCAAACACTTGTGTACAAATGTTCATAGCAATATTATAGCTCAAACCTGGAAACCATCCGAATGTCTATCAATTAGTGAATAGCTAAACACTTCATGGAATACTATTTTGCAATAAAAAATGACTAACGATATAGCACAACATGGATAAAATTCAAAAGCATAGTACTAAATGAAAGAAGGCAAAGACAAAACAAATGATCACATTCATACAAAATTCTAGAAAAAGATAAATTGATCAGCTTATCTGCCATTGCTGTATTAAAGCACAATAATCTCTGTGGCTGGGGAGTGGAGGAGGGGAGAAGACTGATTTCAAAGGGTTAAGAGGGAACTTTTTGGATTTATTGAAATATTCTATATCTTAATTATTGTGAAAATTATATGAATTTTTATGGCCTCAATAAAGCTGGACTATCAACTGAATTATGGGTCAACAAAACCAAATACTTCGATAGGTCAGGTATAATTTAGACTGAAAAAATATTTATTGGATTAAACACTGTGGACATGAGTTTTTTATTAAAATAATTGTGCTATAATTTAAAAATAGTGAATATTTGTAATGACTGAAGAAACAAAATCAATAACTTTTCTAAAATTTAACACAATCAATTATTTACTTTAGTTCCTCTCAACAGTTTAACTTTTCATCCTTAGTCAATTTCCAACAAACACATGTTTATATTGCTGTGACTAATATGAAATGTATTTAAAGGAATCAGACATTTACTTTGGATTTACATAATGCAATAATTTAAGTTGAACTTTTAGGCTCCAAAGAGCAGTCAAGTATCATTAATATATTTATAATTTTGTTATATCAAACATAACTTAATGAGGCTATTTTCTGACTTATAAATTGTTTATGTTTTTAAAAAGTTAAAATAGTATGTTACCTGTACGAGAAAATAGAACTGTTAAGAGCATTTAAAGAAATTTGCAATTGTGCAATATGTATAGATGTATTTGATCAGAGGAAACATAAACATCAGTTTATATATTTGGTCATCTTACAAAGCACAATTTTTATACCACCTCCCACACACATGCATATTGAGAGAAAAAGCACAGTTTATATTCTAATATTACCTCATAGAAGTATTTTTATAAATACGCAGTTCATCAAATAAAATATTGTATTAGACCAACGAGGCTAAAACATGTACTTTTTTTTTTTAATTGACAAATCCTTTTTTTTATAGTCAATTAAACAAATACTCAGGAGATAATTTCTAATGAAATGGCCTGAGCGGAGAGGACCCAGTGGAATTCTAGCCTCGTTTGATGGGCCAGGGCGGGGAGGTGTGCACGCTACAGAGAGGGGTAGTTAATGTGCACGCTAGACCTTCTTCCACTACTGCTGTGATTCAGGATTCTATCCTTCAATACTTCCCCCCAAACATGAAACGATGCACATAAAAATGGGTGTTTGGTAACATTGAGGCCCTGGACTAGCGGCTTTTTTTTTTTTTTTTTTTTCTCTCTGAAGGAGGTACTTTTTTCTCTTTGTTTTTATTTCGCTTGGTTTTGTTTTCATCACAGAAGTCATGAACAATGTCCACACTGAGGATGGGCACGGAAATGGCTTTACCTCACTACTTAATAATTAGAGGTGGGAGATTAGTGCTTTGGCAATTGGCTCCATACACCATTACTATCATGTGTGTGTGTGTGTGTGTGTGTGTGTTTGTGTGTGTGTGTGTGTGTGTGTGTATTTCTACCTCCTGGCCTTGGTTAGAGTTTGCATATATTCTAAGTCAATTCAGCATAGATCAACTAACTGTAAATGAAGTATGCTCATATCTAACGAACACCTATGATGAATCATCTCATAATAATAAGTGTTTACTAGAGTTATCACCTGAAGATTGAGAATAATCTGACTGATGGTATGTATATAATTGTACGTAGATGTCTTTAGGTACCTTGAATTTTTACTTTGACAGTAAAATTCAAACACCTAAAATAATTTTATGCGCAAATACACTTCAAATACCTAAGTGACTTTAATTCTTAAATATTTGTTTGCACATTTAAGTATCCACATCATAATGTTCCAGATGACTTTGGAGCATTTGATATATTATACTTGAAAATGCATCATTTCTTATTTCTCTCTAAATGTAATATATATGTGTGTAAAATAAGTTACACTTATACAAATTTTAAATTCTTTCTAAATATGATATATGCTTTGATAATCAGTTTTAGAATTTTTTTCTTTATCCTAACCCTATAACAATGAAGAAACTAGGGTACATAAAAGCATGAGGTATATCCCAATTTGCACAATTGAAACTGATTAGTCTGTATTTTCCTATCCATTTCATAATTGAACTTTTATTAGTTAGGCTGATTAAATAATTTAAAAATTTATTATTAGTATTATTTATTTAATTATTATTAATTAATAAGTAATTATTAATAAATTAGTAATGTATTATTAATATATTAACATTAAAAGATATTGTTAGCACACAGACTACCCACAAGGGCCAGAAAGTTAAACTTTCAGACAGAGTCCAATATAATGCAAAAAACTAACCCGGTGAAAACACCAGGGCCTTGGGCCATAAAACAAACAAAGCATTGCAACTTGCACCATCTATACCACTAACACTGGGCAATTTTGCCTCTATAAGAGATGTCACTAGCTCTGGAAATTGGCAGAACTTCTATGAATCATCAGCAAAGTAAGTTCTGCATAATCCAGAATCTCTTATATCATTAGATCTAGGTTTATCATCCAGAGCAGGTTCATCATATATCTGATGCTCAGGCTATAGCTTCTGGGAAAACCAAAAAAGAGAACGTGGAAATAGTGTCTACCAACGAAGGAGACTGCCATATAAGGTGGGAAAATTCTCTAATATGGAAAGGGGGTTCAGACATTGTTATCTCAAATAAGCAAAATTACCATGTACATTAGCAATAACTGGATGGAAGCAAAGGATGTAATATATATTTTCTATGCACTGACAATTACTTCTATTTGTTCAAAGGATTTCTGGTGTAACATGTAAGTATTAATTAATGTCCATGGGTTGTAGCCCAGTTGACACTCTTTTAATTATGAGGCAACACTCCATAACTTATGACTACATTGCTTAAAAATTGTGAGGCTCTAAATCTTGCTAGTATGGAAAGTAGAGGTTCATTATAATGTAAGAACTTCAGTATGCTCAGCCAAGGGCAAAAATTAAACAGGAATTTTAAATACATATTTCCATAAAACCTTCAGGTTAATATCTAAAGAGCAATAAAGAATATGTGGGACTTGTCAAGACTTTCTGAGAAGGTTTGATCTCCACTGTCAAACACTGCTAGAAAATGTGAGACCATTTGAAGGATTGTTGTTATAAGTGGATTTGGAGTGAGGCCCATGTTTGGATTCTGGCCATCTCATTTGAATAAGTAATTCTCTACCTTTAAAGCATATACTGAAAATAATATGGGTTTATATAGAATATTATGTTTATGGTTATATAGAAACTTTTAATCACCTAATTTAGTGTCTAAAATTTAATCTAGAAATTACCTAGTTGAACAGCTTATTCCAAAACCCCTGAATCTACTGATTCTTAGAAAGTTTAAGAGAAGGAGCCTACAGTTAGATTTTTAAAATGTGTTATCTCAATTAAATTTTGAGCCCAGTTTGGAACTGGACATTATGTATATGTGTGTATGTGTATGTACGTGTATATATGTCTATGCATGTGTGTATATATATATAAATATATATACATACATAGGTATACTTGTTTTGTTTTGTTCCTCCACTTACTGTGTGAATTCTGAACACTTACTTTTTCTCTTCACACCTCAGTTTCCTCACTCATAAAAAAGAATTCATAATAGTAATAAAAAACATGGACTGAACTCTAGATATGAGAAAATAGAACTATTTAATAGCTCATTTAAGGTATACAGCCGAAGAAAGATATGAGACCTGCAATTTGTGTCACATATCATAGTTTTAAAAATGTTTTCATAGATATTCTCTCACTACATAACTCATTTAGTTTATTTTACAGTCCTGTGAAGCAGTCTTGCAGCTTATCTGCCATTGCGATATTATACCACACTCATACACTCATCCATTGAGCTTCAATAAAATACAGGCAGGGCACATCACTGCACACCATGTATGCAGAGTATGACCATTTGTGTCTTGGTGTGGCCTCTATCATTTAATATCCAACCTATATATGCTATTGCAAAGTACAATCATGACTAGCCATTTGGCAAATTGTTCTTACATTTTAAAGTATACCTCCCACTGATAAAATATTCCAAATGCCTGTCTATAATGAAATCTTTTACAGTCTAGTACTCTATCTCAGCTACACATATAGCCCTTCATCATACTATATATTTTATTCAAATTTCTCATATGTTTACATCTGAATATCCAAATTACCAAATCTCTTGTAGGCAAAAATGCCAAGAAGTAGTGCAGACAGAATGCCATATATTAGTGTGGAGAAAAAATTGGACTTAGGGACAGAAAGCCTGAGATCTAGCTGTAAGTCCATTATTTAGTTACTACATGACCGTCACTTACTCCTGGAATCTGTAGTTTTGCTTGAGCTGCCTGCCAGTACTGTTGTGTTGTATTTTATATCTGACTTGGGTTTTCTGTGTCTTTTTTAATTTGTGTGTCACACTTGATTTAACTATATTAATTATAGATTAATATATTGAAAGCAAGATCATACATATTGAAATGTAAACATTGAATGTAAGGTGTTTAACATGATGACTATTCCATAACAGGTGCTCAGTGATATGTTCTTTTTATCTCTCTCTCTTTCTTTCTTTTATAATCTCTCACAACGTCTATACATATTAAGAACAGCTTTTTCTATTAATGTGACCAATATTCTCATTTCTTGCTGAAACAGTAGTAAGAAATACTATTAAAATATCAAAAGGTTTGTATATAATGTGCATATATGTCTCTGTGTGAGTGTGTATTCATTGCTTTTATTGATAATAAACACAATCACTTATCCATGTATTAAAAACACTTTTTGGTATGGTGTGCCACATGCTTCCAAGAAAAAGCAGTATCCATTATTTTTTTAAAAAATATCTAATACTTTGACTACAGTCTGACAGCACCTGAATAATCAATTTTATGACCAGCCTTCAGGATATCAACCAGGAGTGACTGCTGTCTTGAAGAAGCACACATGAATTGAGGACAACTGAAAAAATAATACTCAATAGAAGCATTATGCTACTTAATTACATTGTAATGCTATCAACCTTAAAGACTATTGTCCTCCATATGGTGTGCATGTAAATTGACTTTTATCTCCATTGCTTAAGGTGGAATGTGATTGCAGAAGTTAACTAGAGGAATAATAAAAGAAGAAATTAATAAACACAAATTTAAAATTCTTATTATGTCTTTATTGATCAAATCACCTCAATGTCTGATGTATTTCCCTTCCCAGGCCACCTAGAAGAATCTGGGGCCCATAGTATTGTTTGATCTGTCCCCACCATGCCATTGCACTCTTGCATGTCTGACATGCAACCCTTCTTCCATCGACTGAGCTAACAGAATAAAGAATGAGTTAAAAAAAAAAAAAAAGAGAGTGAATCCATTAAGGAAGAATGAGAGAGTTAGGAAGAGAGAGTTGTCTGTAGCCAGTGGCACTATTTTATAATAGAACACAATAACCATTTATAGTGCAGGTATCCTTAGGAACTTCACACTAAAATCAATATGCCAGCTGTGAAATACAGATCTGCTGCAGGCAATTTTTATTTTTTATGAAAAAAAAATCCTAACAGATTTAACAAAAAATAGGAAGCACATAAGTGAATTTGTCCCCAGGGATTGAATGGCTCTAGACATAGTGAGAAAATCACTGGCTGCCCATTATTCCATGCTTCAAGCACAAAGGAAACATGGCCAAGCCATGGCCATTTCCTCCAGGACAGCTGAAAATCATAGTTCAGGGTCCTTGTGCTCAGGTTTGCCCTTGACTGAGTTCTATCTACCCCACTCCACCCTCTCAACATCCACACTCCCTTAAAGGTGTTACTATTAAATGACTCAAAATTTAATTTTTTTTTTTTACCTATTTCTAAAATGGCCAAGCACTTTTATTGGCTTGCTTTACATGAGCAAAATGGTTTGTGTGTTTTTATGTCCTTTGTAAGGCTGACTGTGTGGATATATTTCCTCAGTTTACATTCCATTAGGGATGTGCTGCTTTTTAGGTCCACTTGGATATACTAGAGAAACGAGAGTCATCACACACCATCGACAGAAGGATAACTAATGGCCCTCTCCCAGAATTTCTGACTTGGGGTGTTGATAAACGGAGACAGCAGGACAGGCAAAAGTTAGCCAAGTCCTTAAAGAATTAACAACCAGGTTGTCAGTATTTCAAAGTGGGGACACATAGCTCCTCCAAAGTTTTCTAGATGTTATGTTTTGGTGAATAGACTCTGAGACAACAATGATGGTAACCAACAATCTCGGACTCAAACAACGTTTCAGAGACCCTTCTAAGCGTGTTATGCAGGTTATCTTTTGTTAACTTAATTTAATTCTGTGAGGTAAATGCCACTATTCTTCCCTTTTCACACTTTAGAAAATGTAGGTACAATATTTCCCAAGATAGAGCAGTAAAATGAGACTTCTCATTTCATTGAGAAGACTTGAGTCTGAAAGCACTGTATAAGCAATGCAGAGAGAATGTGGATGCAATCAGAGAAATAAAAAAAGTAGATTGGGAATGAAAGCAAAATATTTAAAAAAAACTTCTTTTAACTATAGACCTAAACAGAATATAAAACATTATTTTACAGTGGATGTAGAATTGTTACTAGATTTATTCCTAAATCTTAGTTTGGAACCATGGCTACTATAGTGTCCCACAGAATAACACTTGTTGATACTTTCATGAATGAATTACTCATCTAGATAGATTTTATCCCTCACCTTTTATTTATGTGTTTGTTTCAAATGCATTTACTTATATTCAAAAGTTTATTTTTGAATGTACAACAGCATCCAACACAACACTTTATTCTAGCTATAGACAGCAAAAGATGTTATGGCAAGGAATTCAAATGTTTAAGTAGGCATGGAAACTAGGATCACCACCACCTCAGGCCAAAGGAACAACTTACTTTTTGCCTGATTTGATTTCTTAATTCCACCAGTAGTCAAGGGGGCCCATCTCCACGGCTTTCACTTTTGGTGGCTCAGGTTCCTTCTGCTCCTCTTTTTGTTTCTGCTTGAAAACCTTATCTTCCTCCTCCATCTTCGTGGCCTGCTTATTGGATTGTTTCGGGGGCTTCTTCCACTACCTCTGTGTCCAGACGTGGTGCCTGCAGACCCTTCCTGCTTTTATAACAGCTAATATCATTATTATTATTATTATTCATATGCAGTTTCTATGTCACAAACTTCACAGTTGTTTTTTCTTGAACGGATAACTATTATAATAATTAGAGATGGATTTTTAAATCTTGACCCATGTGCAATATCCTGTTATAGGATACCTTTTTTGGCTTTCCCAAACAGAAACGAGAACTGAAAACCACAAAATTTGAATAAAAAACAAAACACACAAGATTTGAATGTTTTATTTGATGCATGCACTCTCTAGTTTGCCACAGAATTTATCACTTCCTAAGATTTTACACCTGACGGCTTTATCTATTTATTTTACATATCTAGTGCTTGAGCACTCCCATGTGTTAAAGACAGTTTTACTCTTATACAAAAGAAAGATGACTGGATGAAGTCTGATTGGATGAAGGGTGGGGGGCAGGGGAGTGCCATTTTGTATTTGAACACACATCACGACTTGTTCTTATCTAGCCAAGGAGGCTCTGTCTTCTGAGGAAGAAAAATTTCAGCACAGGTGGCATAAGGTGAATTTAGAAGAATTTCTGAGACTGTCTTGTAACATTCTGAAACTATGAGAAGCTATGGAAATGAGTTAGCCTTTGCCAGATGAAATGGGAGCCCTGATTGCCGTCCAGAGACACGGGATACAATCAATACCACTTGATGTTGCCAAAGATCTGACCACAGTCTCCTGCCCCACAGAAACATTGCTGAGGATGGACCATCAGACAATCAGCAGTAATTAGTTTTTCCACATTTCTCAAGGTTTGTTTCTGAAGTCATCCTAGAACTTTGGTTTGGATTCTTGATTTGAAAATAAAACAAATACATATATACACGTGCACACATATATACACACACACACACACACACATATATGTGTATATATATATATGTATATGTATATATAATGTATATATATGTATATATATATATATATAATTTCAATATATTCAAAATTATTTTATTCAGAACCTGACTATAGGGAAACCATCTGGTCATAAGGCCTTCTTAAGGGTCAGGAAAAATGACAATGAGAGAAAGAAAGATGCTAGCAGTGACCTGCTTTGTGGCTAATATATGATTTGCTGAGCCTGGGTGCCTCGAGATGCCAGTTTGGCTTGATAATAAGTATGGCCTATTCTAGTTGTAGAAGTTGGGGCTCGAGATGTGGGAATAACCCATCTCATATTTTGAGCAATACGTTTGAGGAGGCCATACTCTTAGGTTATAAATTCTTCAGTGCCATGCTTCTGTAATCACAAACTTCTGACTGAAGACAAGAAAACAATCTTGTACTTTCTTTGCTTTCAAAAGAAATGGGGACTGAACTATACACCTCAACTATTGCCTTCCAGCTACATTTGAAAATTTAACATATGATAATGACAACCAATTTTCTAACACATTTTCTATGTATGTGTTGATGGATATCTTAACAGAACTTCAGCATATCATCTAAAGAAAATAAAAACAAAAATAACTCCTCTTCCAAAAAGGATATGAATAAAACTGATGTCTATATTTTCCTTCATTTTCCCATACATAAAATGTAGGAAAATAAAAACTCAATCTGTCTCACCTGCTTTTAGAAAAGTATGTAAGGTATGACACATGTCCTGAGCCAACTGCACAAGATTTCTGTGACCAAAATCATATTAACCAGTACCTACTGAGTATATTCCTCATTCCAGGTTTTATGTAGTCATCTATTTTCAGCATACGCCTCTTATTTAATTTTTAGTGATAGAATATCTTTTCTGGGCCATTTATTTTCTACTGAGAGCTCATAAACTAGTTGGCCAGCAGATCCTATACAGGGAAAAGCAGTATAATTACTGGGCTAGACTCATGGTACATAAAGACCAGTATTTATTGCCAAAATCTGCTACAACAGACCCAAAATGAGGAACCGCTGATGTCCTTTCCTGACTACCATGGAGCTTTAGACTATCCAAGCTTGTGTTAAGAGTCTTTTAGGGCTCTGTGAACCACACACATGTTCAGTCCTTTCAGAATTCTTTCATTTTTCCCTGCCAGTACCCATTCTTGAGGTAATGAATGATTCTTATGACAGCACGTGTTAGTATAAGAATGTAGGCAGTCAAGCCTTTAGTTGAAGAACACAATGTTCCTGTCTTTTTCTGTGGAAGGGAGTGTCCCATTTAAGAATTGTAATAGAGGACAGTGCTTCCTCCCAAAAGAGATTTCAATTTCCCTAGAAGCCGTCTATACTATAGATGCTTCATACTATAACCATCTCTGGCTTAAACTTCTGCCTTTATAAGGGGTTCTAGCTTTCTTTTGCTTGTTTGTTTTTGTTTGTTTTTCTTTTGCTCAAATCTTCTCAGGCCTCTGGTTTTTGGTTTGACTTTTCCCTTGGTTCTCAATTTTACCTTGCTCTCCTATTGACTTTATGGCTTAAGAGTTAAAGTCTTTGACTCTGCCTCTTTTGCTTTTCCTGACTTTTAGGGATTTCGGACATAAAATACTCCTCTTTACTTGAATACATCCATGCTCATGTGGAATTAGTCTTTCTGATATTAACATTCATATATGTAAAGAATGCTTATTTTTTCTATAATAACAAATCAGATGCACAGTTAAAATATAGGAGGGCATCAGCAATAAGATAAGGTTTGTGTTTAGAGTAATCCTGACTATAAAATTGAAGGTGAATGACAGGTCAATTTATGAAAACAATATTCCTACTTATGGTGTAGCAGTAAAATATTGTATTATTTTGTAAAGCATGGACTTGGAGGATAGAAAAACTTTCAGTACGTTAATATATGTCAATTTGTAGATGTTCTTTGATACCTCCAATCCTCAGTTTCTTCAGCTGTGAAAGAGTAATAATAGTATTATCTCTCATGGCCATTAAGTTTTCCATGACAAGTGTCTGAGTAGTGTTTAAGTAGATTAGTGGTCTCAGCACAGAGACTATGCTTTTTAGATAGTAAAATAATACATTTTAGAGTAGTGATACCTAAAACATATTTGTTGATATAATAAAAAGATTAAATTGAGAGACTTAGGTTATTTTGATGAAAAAATCATCCTGGGATAAATATTTAAGTAGATGGCAAATAATGATGAAATGGAAGATTCAAAAGAAAATCCATCATAAAATTAGATTGTGTGAATTTCTGGGACTCTGGATCTATACTGAAGAAATATGCTGAGGAGTTACTGGATTGAAAAGCATGGCCAGGATATTTTTCAGTGACTTCCATCTAGAGGGGGAGTCGCTTGGCCTACCTCTTGAAATACAAAGGCCTTAAGACTTGCCTTAAGACTATGGAGAAATAACCTTGTGCAAGTTCCAAAGCACCGACCTCAAGAGGCACCATGTCTTCTGTTTCCACATTCTAGGAATCCTGACCAGAGACTGCTGTTTAAGGAATTCAGTCCGGCCTAATAGATGATAAGCAGCTACATAGAGAACTGAGGGTGCCCCAGGGGACACTCAGCACCGACTGCCAAAATTTTCCCTTCAGCTGAATACAGCAACATGGGTACACTCAGGTGAAAGCAGTACAAATCCATCCAGCTAAGCCATGAAATAATGGGAAATAATAATGTCATTGCTGTAAACCACTAAATATTGAGGTAGTTTTATGTAGCAATAGATACCTGAAAGACTAGTTATGAATACTTTAGAAATGATTAAGAATATTTTCTTGGGAAAAGTCTGAATATACGGCATCTTTGTCTGGAACATTTTTTACCAGAGTTATCCCAGGTATTTTACATTTGTGGTTAGAGAAACCTCACCTACAGCAATCTTATAATTACAAAATATAAATAAACAAATAAATAAAAAGATGACTATAGGACAATAAAGTTAAGGAAAAAATTGCTTTATATTTAAAGATCTATGCTTTTATGATGTCTCTTATTAGAAGTCATTCTATGTGTTACAACATCCCCATACTGTAGTCCCTGTCGGTCTCAATAGCTAAGCACCAAAGTGTCCCTTTGGGATCTGTTATAATCCATTTTTAATGTCTAAGGTACTTATAAGCAGATCCTAGTATAATAGTGGTTTCGTTGTTTTTATGACTTTCTCCAAGTTTTATTGGGGTGATACCTTATGAATGTTATGATTGTTTTTGTTTTTACAAATCTGAGAAAGAGAAATAAAGAGATAGAGGTAGATGAAGACAGAAAGAGAGAGAAAAAGAGAGGGAGAGAGAGAAGAGAGACATGACACAAGTGACTCAAGGCTGGTTTCAGAATGTTTCTAATCTCCTGGAATACAATTAGAAAAAATAGTCATTCTCAAAAGAGAGATGAAGCTGAATATGGTTGAGAGCTGGGGAAGTTACCAGCTCCCTTTGAGCTGTTTCACCCTCAATAACATTGCAGGTATGGTGAGAGGCAGAGGTTCAAAATAAGTTAAAGGAGAAGGCATTCAGTTCAATTTAAAATGTTTGTATTGACGATGGCACTAGATATAGAAAAAAATGTTCAAATTATCTTTTACTGTGTAATGAGGTTTTTGACTATTTTTGAAAACTGAAGAATTTTATCAAGTTGACTTTAGTTAATAATTTCTGCATGGTTTTTCGAACTGATTAGGAGACTTGGCCAACATTGAGGGTGTCAAAAACATTATACACCATTAAAAAAAATGTAAACAGTAAAATTCACTTATCTTGATGGACAGTCATATGAGTTTGACAAGGGCATAAAATCTTGTTATCCATCGCTACAGTCAAGATATAAAAAATTTTCTCATACTCCCACAACTCTCAGCCCAGCAAACATTGTCTGTTTTCTGTCCCCATAATACTGCCTTTACAGAACAGACCATGAATTTTAATTACAAAGTTCTATCACGTAGGAATCATCAGTCTTTAATAAGATAAAACAATATTTTTCACAAGTGTCGAGTTGCCTTTGGAGAAAAAATATTTCCTTTGTAGCACCATCAAGCTGTGATTTTTAGGTTGGAGTTGAAAAGCCTTTGTCAGAATTGTATTTTAAGATAAAAGAATCATCTAACTCTGGAATATTGGAATAAAAGATCTTTGGGGGCCGAAAGGAACCTCTAAGAACTAACAGCAACAACAGCCAGTGAGCCATATACACTTAAAACAGGCCTTCTACCAACTTAGCATAAATTTTACCTTTTTCCATTTTAAAGAACAAAAAGGAAAGAGTAAAGGAAAGAGGATAATAGGAAAAAGCACAATAAAAGTATGAGAGGATATTGGCTATGTATCTACCGATTTGACAAATATTTAGTGAAGCCTTTACTCTAATGCCAAATATCCTTCTTAGTGCGAGGGGGAAAGCAATGGATTTAAGATCTCTTCGTCATGCAGTTTATATTCTGATAGAAAAAAGGATAGTAAGTAGGTAAGCAAATAATTTATGTATAATTACAGGTTGTTTTATATACTATTATGTGGGTTTGAGATCCTCTAACAGCTTATAAAGACAAGAATTGGGGCAATTAGATCACCTGGGGGTTGATCCTAGGACAACCAGTAGACGACTGGGGGAATGAGTTAGGGAGAAGAAAGCAGCCTGTCATTAATGTGTTACGAAGGAGCCCAATCCCTCTTAGTAGCTCTGGAAGAATGTTAAAAGTGGACCTCAGAATTATTATAATCTAATGGTGTGATAGCTAGGGTTTCTACCCACTTCTATTTTGTTCAGTTGTTTTCCTCTTCAATCTTCAGATTAAAAAATTTCTACTGATCTATTTTCATATTCTTTCATTATTTTTTCTGCTACTTCTAATCTACAGTTGAACCCATTTAGCAGATTTTAATTTCAACTCTAAAATTTCCATTTTTTACATTTATATTTCTCCATTGAGATTTTGCATTTGTTAAGTCATTGTAAACATTTTTTAAAAGTTTTCAAACTTGGGGCTGGCCCGGTGGCACACTGCTACAGTGCGCTGCTTGGGAGCACGGCGGCGCTCCCGCCGAGGGTTCGGATCCCACATACAGACCGGTTCCCACTCACTGGCTGAGCGAGGTGCGGCCGCAACACCGAGGGTTGCAATCCCGTTGCAGGTCCCTGTCCGGTACGGGCGCGACACTGAGGGTTGTGATCCGTTGCCGGACACGAAAAAAAGACAAAAAGGAAAAAAAAAAAAAAAAAGTTTTCAAACTTGGTGTCCTTCAGTACTTTGAGCATATTTATAACAACTGCTTCAATGTCTTTGGTCAATATTTTTCAGTACATTTAGTACATTTATTTTACATTATTTATATATTAATAGTCAATTAATGATTATTTGGGCAGATATTGTGCTCAAAAACCTTAAGCCCTGTGTGTCTATTGGGGAGCTCATATAAACTTCAGCCAGTTGTTTTTTTGTTTGTTTGTTTAATTTTTTCTCCCAGTCTGCCTTGGCTTTAATTGCATACCAGGTTCTCTCAGTTCTCCTTCCACATGTGTAGAGTTTTCTAGTCACTTAGGCGAGCAGTATGGAGAGCTTATCTGTGAAGCTCTCATTTCTGGGCTCTCCCCATTAAATTTCAGGCTGATCTGCCACTTTCCCCAATTGCAACAGCAACTTAGGCTAACATAGCTGTGAATTTCTTCATCCATTTCCTGCAAATTAGCAAATATTACTGACAATGTCTCACCAGTGTAAGTTTCCAGTTATCACCCTCAATGGAGTCCACTGCTCTGGCAGCAAGCCTGTTGATCTTCATGGCCAGGTCCACTGTGGCAACACCACTGTTCTTGCTACCTGAGTTGGGTGGGGTTGATTGGAGCAGTACCAGGAAAGAATGCCACAGATTGCTTTCACTACTCTTACCCAAATTGCTGGCAGATTTTTTGAATGAATACTTCTCAACCTATTGGTTTTTGGTCATTTGCAAAGACATGGCATGGTTGTTTTCAACCATTTTTCCTGTTATTATTATTTTTTCAGGAGAGGATCTGCCAACTTTTTAAGGTCACTATAGCTTGAAGTTTCTCCCTGTCACTCTTACATAGAGTTTCTTTATACTGGTACTGAAAAAAGACATGGTTGATAGGCTAAAGCATTGTTATTGGGTTCCCACTAAAACAAGTACATAAATTTTCCACTTTTCCAAATTCTTGCTGTACTTTACTAAAAAAAAATAGTCAAGATAAAGTAGTGAGCATTTAACTGTGGAAGAAAACTGTTGACGTCCTCATAACTGCATTCACACTATTTCAATACAATTTTTTCCTTATAATTTATGCAGACAAGACGCCTGCTGCATTTATAGATTTTCATTATCATAACTTAATTATTGGTAGCATAGACACAGTAAAAATACCTAAAACAAAACAAAATAAAAAGTCAAACCTATGGCAAATATTTTTTCTCATGTTTGTCTGATTTCTTATAAAGTCATCCAAAACTCAGTATTCCAATTATGTATTTCATAACAATATTATTATGTTATTCCAATTATGTGTTCTAATTTGAGATATCCTTTTTGCTTTGTGAATGCATAACTATGAAATCTGTCTTATGTTGGGCTACGCCCGGGCCACCAGCCATTTTGGGAAAGTACCTCAGCCATTTTAAACTTGCTTCGGGCTGATTCTGGGAAACCGAAACCTAAGCGGAGAACTAACTTCCGGGGTACGGTGACTCTGCACTTTTTTCCTGCCTGCCCTGTCCTCACCCCTCCTCCCGGGTAGCAGTGTGTCAACTCCCTATTGGATAAGAGCTCCCCCGCCCCTGGTACCTTATAAAAACCCCTGCTTGCTGTAATAAACAGAGTTCCGGCTTTGACCGCTCTCCTGGCTCGGTGTTCTTTCTTTGTCCCCGGGGCCGAAGCGCAGAGGGGATCGGGCCTGCGACACTCATCATCCCACTCAGCCCCACAAGAGGTTACCGCCGGCTGGTCCGGGGTCCCCTCCCGCCCTGTGTTGTTGGTCCCCGGTGGCGAGGAACCAACAGTCTTATACCCTTCTCATATTGATTCCTTTCTAAGTTAGCTTTTTCTGAAAGATTTTAGTTTGTACATTGTTTTTTGACACTAAAATATTGTTTTCATTACACTAACTTTTCATTTAAAATCATTCTTGCCTATTGAATCACAACAGTTATTTCTTGTGCCTTCTTTAATCTATTTGCTTTCAAACTGCACATTTATAATTTTCTTATAAATTACCTCCAATGGCATAGTTTTGCAAATTGACTAATTACTTGCATCTTTGGATTCAGTGAAGATTATTTAGTGCAATTAAAAATCATCTGAAACTAAGAAAAGCGAGATATAATTGGGAAACAAAGCAAGCTGTCAAGGTGAATATATCTTGAAGTAACCTGAGGCACAGTAATTAAAACAGGGGATGCTCTTTTCTTCATCATACAGAGATATATAAGAAAACATATGTATTGATAATATGTAGGTGCATGTGTGTGTGTGTGTGTGTGTATGAATTAGTAAGACATTAAAAAACCTGCAAAAACTTTGAAAAAATATATTGTCAAACCCTCCTATGTATTAAAACCTGCAATAACAATAATAATAAGATCAGAAAAAAATTAACAAGATGGAATAAAAATAATAAAAGGTATTTGAGAAAATAAGGTTTGCAAATACTTAGGCCAAAAAGAAATGTTAAAAAGTTAGTGCATATTTCACAATGCTCCTAAAATGACCAAATATAGTACAGTGGGAAAATTTAGTTTTCAAAAAAGAAATAGAAACTTAAATGTAAATGTTTGGGGAAAAGAGAAAAAGACAAAAGTAGGTTAAAATCTTACAATTAAGATAAAAACAAAAATAGCCATCTTTGGAAAGCCTTTAAAAAGGGTAATGTGTCATTATTTCAGAGTATGTTCAGCTACAATTACTTTTAAATGCTTCCAAAGTAACAAGATTTTACAGCCTTTTTGCATAACTGGACCTAGTGTTATAATAAGATTAAAAATCTTGTTCTGTAAATAAAAGTTTTAAACCAAAATGAAACAAATATTATCTTTTGTTAACTTTGCCTCACTTGTAATTTTAGAATGGTTGTTTTCTGTATACTTTTTAAAGTCATATCTGTATGATACATTTTCTTCATCTAACTCAATTGAAATCACATTCATGATGTAGTTCATCCACGTGCTCTTCTGCAGGATGACAAGATAGTCTCGATCAGTGGTTGACAAACTTTTTCTACAAAGGGGTTGATAGTAAATATTTAAGGCCAAAGAAGCAAAATTAAACAACTGTTCTCACTTAATAACTGAGTGTTTTTTTAAATTGTATATTATGCATTTGAATGTATAAAAACTATTCATTCTTAGCACATGTAACCTATAAAAAATAGGTGATAGGCCGTAGTTTTCTGATCCCTCATCTAGAATTCTTTGGATTATACTATGATAGAAGAAAGGAAAGTAAATATAGTCCCTCTGCAAAATAGTAAATCTATATTTTTGCCCTGTTTCTGATTCTCTTTTCTGATCAGAATAGAAAATAATGTGTTCCTCAATCTATATGACTAATTGTATACCATTTGTTAGAACAATGTTAATCTGCCCTAACAAAGATATCATACCTGGCATGGCAGCTGCAACTGAAGTTATTACTTGATAGAGTATGTCGTAGTCTACTTTCATCCACCAAGATCCATCTGATTTCTGCAGGGACCAGAATGATGTATTAAATTAATATATAATTGAAGGTACAATGGGACTACCATCTCTGCATCCTCAGATCCTTAAAAATGGCACTAATTTCCTCCATGCCCCACCCCTGTACAAAATTATTATTTTATTTATTATCTTGGCTGGGGAAAGGGATAGTTTCAGAGGCTTCCACTTCGTCTTTCCAACCATCATAGCTCATCTCCCTTAACAACATAGGGAACTACTCCAGATCCCAAGTGCAATCACAATTATACATTCTGGGACTGGGTCAATACAACCATATGGGTATGCAGACCTGGTGGACACTATAATCTTAACCTATGCCAGATCTCCATCTATTATCAGGAACTCACATGCTCCTATTCTAATGGTGGGTTATGATGATACTTTGGTTTTTTGCATATCAGTGTCAACTTGGACCCTATGTCCAATGGTCTTTGAAATGTTTGGGTCTCTATCTCCAAATTAAAGGTCATAGATACCTTTGAGGAAGGGCTAAGGGAATCATTATCATTTACAATTACTGTGATATTGCAGGTTTCTTTTTCCTGGAGATAAGGATCCCTCTTTATTCAGTGAGTTCCAAGTGTAAAATATGTCTCAGGAAAGAAAACTATGAAAAGGATTGTCACACTTCATTGGGGTGACTTCCCTCAGCCTCCTGGTAGTCCATCATTGATTTCTTTCAGTCGTACTACTTAGTTGTACCATGGTTGTCTGGCTGTCTCTTTTTCTCCCTTGGACTATTGAATTCTGTCAACCATCTATTTAACTCTCTGTGGGCCAGGCCCATTGTCTGGGTCTCTGATATTTTACCTCTCTATGATAACTGTGTCCATGAGGAAGCTTAAGACAGCCAGACACTGCCACCTGGCCTCTACTCCGTCCATATGATTCTTACTGCTATGAGTGAGCTTACTGATGTTATGGCTGTCAGCCCTGATTTACTGAGAAAAGTCAACAGAGAAAATTTTACTTATGCTGAAGTCTCTCTCACCTGTTTTCTTCCAATATTGTTTTTCTCTAGTCTTGATCAACCCACTAACCCTCTGCCAAATAATCAGCTTAGGTTCATACAAACATGTGCACTGCCCACCAGAAGAATTTCCTTTCACCTACTGCCCTTCAGAGATACATTCTGAGTAAATCTAAACCAGAGCAGAAATTTTCTTCTTCCTCATGCCCTCATACCATGCAGACCCATTGCAAATCAGGCAATCTCTCCTTTTATGTCAACTTGTCATAGAAAACATCTCATGATAACATCGTGTAGATTGAGGAAAGGGTAGAAACACAGCAAGAGTAAGTACTATGAGAGTCTGAGACACCTGCTCTTGCCTTATTTTTTCACTTATAAGGAGACCATGAATATGTTTTTACAAATTATGAGCAACTTAATATAGGAATCTGACTGTGAATGTATTAGGGAGAGAGAAGGCAGTGTAGCAGGAATGAGGACCATGGACATTTGGGCCACTTCTTCATGTACCTTACTTGTGCCTTCAGTGTCTGCTCAAGCCAAATCACATATACACCGCTTCCATTTGATAATGGAGTGTCGCAGCCCAACTTTCTGGCTTGGTGAGTCAAATAACAAATGCACAGTTTGTGACAGGCAGCTCAGGTTGCATGGTAACTTGGTGGCCCATGATCAAGCATTCAGTCCCTATTAATATCCAATAGCAAACCAAAAATCTGTCTCTCAAAGATTATTTGCGAATGATAGCACAGACTTGCTCTAAAATCCTAAGGCCTGGGCTGCAATTCACTCATAAGGTCCTTCCAAAGGCTCTAATCCATCAGCATTTTTATCTGCCACTGACATTTAAAGCACTATTTGATCTCGTAGGTCATATGGTCCAAGAGGCAGAGCAACCTGGACATGTTTCAGAACCTTCTCTTGTTCTGGGCTCCACCTAAAACTAGCAGATTTTCTGGTCTCTTGCTTAATGGTCCATAGTATCACACCCAAGTAAAGAATATGTTGATTCTGTAATCCAAAGAAGCCCGCTATGCATTGTGCCTCTTTCTCGGTTGTAGGAGGCGCCAGATGCAACAACTTATCCTTTATCTTGAATGGGATATCTTGACATGCCTCACAGAACTGAACCCCTAGACATTTTAGTAAGGGAAAAATCCCTGAATTTTAGTGAGATTTATTTTCCACCCTCTGACATGCAAATGTCTTACCAATAAGTCGAGCAGTTGCTACTTCTCATTCACTAGGTCCGATCAGCATAATGTCATCAAGGTAATGGGTCAATGTGATATTGTGTGGAAGGGAAAGTTGATTAAGATCCCTGGGAGCTAAATTATGACATAGGACCGTAGAGTTGACAGATCCATGAGGTAGGAAAGTGAAGGGTGTATTGCTAGCCTTGTCAGCTGAAAGAAAAGTGCATCTAGTGCACCTTATGGAATGGAATGGGGAAAAAGGCATTTTCAGATTGATAGCTGCATACCAAGTACCAGGAGATGTGTTAAGCTGATCAAGCAATGGAACTACATCTGATGCAGCAGCTGTGATTGCAGACACTACTTGGTTAAGCATATGATAATATACTGTCATTTTCCAAGATTTATCTGTGTTCTTAACAGGCAAACTAGAGGAATTGAATGGACATGGGGTAGAAATCAACACTCCCACATTTTTCAATTCCTTGATAGTGATAGTAATCTCTGCATTCCCTCCAAGCATGTGGTGCTGCTTTTGATTTACTATTTTCATAGCTAGAGGCAATTCTAATGGCTTCCACTTTGCCTTTCCCACTATAGTAACCCTCACTCCAAAGGTCATTTGCTAGGGAACCAATACAGGGATTCTGTCAAATTCTAAAAATGTCTATTTCAATTATGCATTCTGGAACTGGCGAAATAACTACAGGATGCGTTCAGGGTGCCATTGAGCCCACTGTGAGGTGAACCTGAGCTAAAACTCCATTGATGACTTGACATCTGTAAACCCCTACTCTGACTGGAGGGTCACTGTGTATTTTGGGTCTCCTAATATCAGTGTAAGATCAGAGCCAGTGTCAAGAAGTCCCCCAAAGTTCTGGTTATTTTCTTTTACCAATGCAGAGTTACCTTGTTGAATAGTCATAGGTCTCTTTGGGGAGGACTGGGAAAAATATTAACAATATGAATTTTCAGTAGTGTAGCACAGATTCTTCTTGAGGAGCACTGGTCTCCCCTTTATTCAAGGGATCCTGGGCGTGTAAAACTGGCTCAAGCCTGGGAATTGAATAAGGAGCTATGACTCTCTGTTTTGATGATTTATGTTAGACTTTTGTTTACTTGACCTAGAACCTTCCTTTTTATACAGGTCAAGTAAAAATTTAGCAGGAATTCTATCTAGTCCTCTTCTAGAAAAACCATAATTAACTAGCCAGTGCCATAGGTCTGCTTGGGTCCACCTGCAAGCTGGGAAACCAGGCACATCAGTGGTGCCGTTCTGTCTCAGTCTGAAGGCCTGAGGCCCAGGAGTTCCTGTGTCCAAGGGCAGGAGAAGATGGATGTCTCACTAAAATAGAAAGAGCAAACTTACCCTTTCTCTATTCAGCCTTTCGGCAGACTAGATAATGCTTATTCCTATTGGTGAGAGCAATCTTCTCTACTCAGTCTACTGATTCAAATGTTAATATCTTCTGGAGACACTCTCATAGACACATTCAGGAATAATGTTTAACCAGCAATCTAGACATTTCTTATTCCAGGCAAGTTAACCATCACAATGGGTCTGTTTTCTAAGACTGCTCTTGATAGCAAGTCAGAGTCTGACTGATATACATAAACCACTTCAATACTAAAACAGACTCACATAAAAAAATTGTTGTAACATGACTGATTATACATATTGTGGGGTACAACATTGAATATCAATACCGACATACAATATGTGATGTTCAAATTAGGATAATTAGTATATTCATCATTATAAAATGTAACCATTCTTTGTATCTATTAACCAATTTCTCACACCACTCCTCCTCTTTCTTTCCCACCTCTAGTAATCACAGTTCCGTTCTCTCCTTTTGAAAATTCAACGTATTATTGTGATTCCTTCTTTCTTTCCTTCCTCCTCCCTCCTTTCCTCCCTCCCTCCCTCCCTCCCTCCCTCTCTCCATACCCTCCCTTCCTTCGTCCCTTCCCTCCCTCCCTTCCTTCCTTCCTTCCTTCCCACTTATGAGTAAGGACATTCAATATTTCTCTTTCTGTGCCTGATTTATTGCACTTAGCATACTTTTCTTCAAGCTAAGCTGCATTGCTGTGAATGGCAGAATTTCATTATTTTATGGCTGAGCAGTAATCCATTGTGTTTATACACCACATTTTCCTTGTCCCACCATTCATCAATGGACACTTAAGTTGCTTCCAACTCTTGGATATTGTAAATACAGCTGTGATAAACATGGGAGTGTAGGTATCCTCTTGACATGATAATTTCCATTCTTTGTAGTAGATACCAGCAGTGGAATTACTGGATCATATGGCAGTTCTATCTGTAGTTGTTTGAGGAAACTCTATACCATTTTCCATAATGGTTGTACTAATTTACAGTTTCACCAACAGTGTAGGAGGGTTCCCCTTTCTCCACATCCTCCCCAGCATTTGTTATTCTCTGTCCTTTTGAAAATAGTTAGTCTAACTGGGGTGAGATAATATCTGAGTGTGGTTTGGTTTGCATTTCCCTGATGTTTAGTGATGTTGAGCATACACCTAACAGCCATTTGTATGTCTTTCTTTGAGAAATATTTATTCAGTTCCTTTGCCCATTTTTAAATCAGATTCTTCTTCTTATCATTTAGTATTAAGTTGAGTTTCTTATATTGTCTGGATATTAATCCCTTGTTGGATGCATACTTTGCAAATATTTTCTCCTATTCTGTAGGTTGTCTTTTCACTCTGTTGATTGTTTCCTTTGCTGTGCAGAAGCTTTTTAATTTTATATAAAATATCATTTGTTTCTCTTTTCTATTTGCCCATGCCGCTGAGATCTTATTCATATAGTCTTTCCCTAGTCCTAAATCCTGAAGTGTTTCCCCTATATTTTCTTTCAGAAGTTTTGTAGTTTCAGGTTTTATATTTAAGTCTTTAATCCATTTTGAATTGATTTTTGTATATGGTGAAAGTTACCAATCTAGTGTCATTCTTCTACACATGGATATCCAGTTTTCCCAACACTAGTTATTTAAAAGGCTATCCTTTACCCAATGTATGCTCTTGGCGTCTTTGTCAAAGATCAGTTGACTTAAGACAGGCTCATCTTAATCTAGGGAATTGATTATACGTATTATAGAAACACTGAGAAGGCAAGTAGGGACATTTGAGTATATCTATCAATAAATCCAATTGTCTGAACTGGCATTCAACTTACATTTTTTTCAATTATATCCATTTGCAGGAATACTACATGTGGTTGTTTCTTAGAACAAATTTTTACATGGATTTCAAAATAATATTTCAAGATTTTATAAACTTTTATGCTTAATTACATGAAGCAATGTCATGAAAAGCTTGATTTTAAGGAATTCTATAGGAATATATGGTTGCTTTTAATGCCAGTTCTTATCCTTATAGATATCCAATCCAGATCTATTGATAGTTTTGAATAAACTTCCAAGCTTACAGAGCTTGATCTTCTCTAATCGTATCAGTCTGCAAAATTGGTGTGAGCTGGCTAATGGAAAGAATATGTACAAATATATGTAAACTTATCATCTTAAACTGCTATTTCATGTGCCTTAGATATTTGCATACTACTTTAAATTTCAATTTAACAACCCATTTGCAAAATCAACTATTTGAACCTTTCACATTCATACCTGTTGTAAGCTGTTATTAATGCATTTACAGAATGGTAGCTAACAATGGCACCTTGATAAATTGTATTAGGCATTAGTTAATTTTCTTTTGTAAGACCAGTAACTTCTAGTACCTTAAGGATATTGATTATTAGCACAATGATCCATGACACAAGTATCTTCATTTATCACATCCTCATTTTCACTGATGACATTAGTAAACATTTTAATTCACTTTCGCAAGACATCAAGATGGTATGACTGAGCTATGTAAATAAATGTAAAGCTTTTTGGGAAAGCAAAAAGTAGTTTACAACTACTCTAATGGTTGCACAAAGTTCATATATTAGATAAAGCATCATTCAGGTGGAATACAATATAAACTAGATATTTAGAGAAGCAATTTCAACCTTTAAGATTGATGACTCCTTCTTACTGTTATCTACAAATATGTTATAAGTCCATCATATTTTTCCCAAATGTAAGTTGATTTGTAAAGCATATGTGTCACATCTCAAAATAACCCTTTTCAATTCTGAGTATGAATAAGCCCATATTGATATGAATTTTTTCTATAGAAAGTTATTTTTTATCATGGGCAATCGAAATATGTTAAATCATTTCATACATACATCTCAGATATCTGTAGAGATTCACTTTTTTAGACATCTTCATTTTAACCTGTCCTACATCTAGAATATTTATGAAAATTTGGTTATGGTTCACTATACCTTGAAATTGCTTAAATATTGTAACTTACCTGACAGAGCTCAAGACAGGCAAAGCAAAAATAGAAAAAAAGTATGATAAATAAAACAATATGCTGATTGTCTGACTACACAATCTTTTATAGCCTTTCTATTCAGATAATATTGGTAGAGGTGGTGCTGACATTAGGTAATATGTATTGCTTCATATATTCTTAAATTTGATCTTGAAGTAACTGCTATTGAATTAAAATAATATTGATAATAATAATAAATAAACAATAAAACGTTTCCACTTTTTTTTACACATTTAGATGTATACTATTCTAGACAAGCTAATTAGAAAGATAGATAGTTGCATGTTTCCTGGAAGTTCAGCTACTGCCTGAGTTCAGCTACTACTTGTGTTGCTTTGAGCAAGTTACTTATCCTCTGTTGACTTTATTTTCCTCATATGCAAAATGGGGATAATAATATACCTACCTCATAGATTTGTCATGAGGATGACATAAGTTAACATCTGTGAGGCCCTTACAAAATACTTAGAATGCAGTAATCATGTTGAGTGTTACAAACATTACTACTTTCTCTTCCATGATTCTCAGGAAAACTGTATGATTGAGGTTTGCTTGGTCAGAAGAAAGCAGTACCTTGATGGTGTATCCATTTGTATACACTAACCTTCATTTAAGTAATTACTTTAATAAGTTTTGGTATCATTTGTTTTATTTCACTTTTCAGTTATTTGGTATATTATAATATGTGTGCTCTGGAAAAATAAATATTACATATTTCAAGTTTTTATATAGTGAAATTTCAGGGTCTTCTAGTGAGTGACTTATTTCATAAATGAGTCTTCCTTGATTCATGAAAGCAAACTTTATTTTAAATGACAAATTGCATGTAGGGAATAAATAGGCGTTCTATCATTTTCATGAAGCTCACAGTGCTAATTATATCTAATAATCACTAAACCACATCAGCTTTTTTTCACCCTCTTCAAGGGTGTGGGCATAGTGATATATTAAAATGTTTACTTTGTTCGTATGTATGTTCAACAGATTGAAATAAAATTCACCAGTTTCTTAAAAGAATAAACACAAATAGCTAAGTGTATTCCTCAAAGACATTGAGAATAAATTAATTTGGGGGACATGTTTTACATATTTAGAATTTCCTGAAATATGCTTAAATTGTTCTAATAGGGTTTTGCAAACATGATTGATTCTGGCTTTCAGATATTTCTGTGTGAAATAAAATAAAGTTATTTATCTCATTAACAAGGTCATCTCTTAGTAATAATATTGTCAGAAAACAATAATAATGGTCCGGCCCGGTGGCTCACTGGAGAGTGCGCTGCTTAGGAGCGCAGTGGCGCTCCTGCCAAGGGTTCGGATCCCATGTGGAGACTGGTTCCCGCTCACTGGCTGAGCGCAGTGCGGGCGCAACACCGAGGGTTGTGATCCCATTGCTGGTCCCCGGTACGGGCGCAACACCGAGGGTTGTGATCCCGTTACCGGTCAGTAAAAAAGACAAAAAGGGAAAAAAAAAAAAAAAAGAAAACAATAATAAGACTAATGTTTGGCTCTTTTCTAACCTTCATGTAGCAACTAGGTTCATTTCACTATTTAAAACCTCTCAGTGAATATCATTCACTGGGAAATATCAATTTGAGAAAATGAGATTTTATTGCCACATTTTCGTTAAACATTTTTTTTTGAATTGGCATTGTAAACCATCACCTTAAATTATTTCTTAATAAAACTTCAATTTTTTGAAACGAGTCAGGCAGTGAAAAGGAAATACCACATGTTTTCACTTATTGGAGGGAGCTAAAGCTCTTACAACAAGAAAATGGAGGGGACACATCTGGGTGGGAGGGGGGAGAGGGAGGAGGGAGGGAGGTTTTGGTGATGGGACACAATAACTAACTACATTGTATATTGACAAAATAAAAATAAAAATAAATTTTTTTTTTTTGAAGCTCTTACAACGAGAAAATGGAGGGGACACATCTGGGTGGGAGGGGGGAGAGGGAGGAGGGAGGGAGGTTTTGGTGATGGGACACAATAACTAACTACATTGTATATTGACAAAATTAAAAAAAACTTCAATTTTTGCTATCTCTATATATTTTATGCAAGGAAAAATATAATGGTTGATAGTACAATTGCAAGGATTTTTAACATTCATTTATTTATTTTTCTTCTTTTCTTTTTTTAAAGAGACTCGGCTTTATTCAGTTTAATCTCCAGATTATCTTCAGAATACCTTTTCATTGGAAAAGGGCACCTCTCTACTCTACTCACATTTACCACATCTCTAACTTCATACCATATTTAGTTTTTAATCCCTGAAAGTCAGAGCATGATTACAGCACTTTAAATGTTATTTCTGTTTTTTGCCTTCCAGAGTGGCTCATGAAAGTATAGGTCACTGTGTTAGCATTCATAATAACCCCCCTATAATCGATGTCCTGAACTCCGTAACTTGTGAATATATATACGCTACTTTATGTGGTAAAAAGAGACTTTGCAGATGTGGTTAAATTAAGGATCTTGGGATGGGAAGATTATCTTGGATTATACACATAATCCAGTATATGTGGGCCAGTATAATCACAGGGTCCTCATAACAGGAAGTCAGTAGGATCAAAATCAAGGAGAGAAGATATATGAACAGAAGCAAGTGTCATAGAGGATAGAAGGTGTTATAGTGCTGGCTTTGAAAATAAATAAGGAGCATGAGCTAAGGAAGGTAGGTGGCCTCTAAAAGCTGGGAAAAGCAAGGAAACAGTCTTAATAGAGCTTCCAGAAGGAACATAGTCTTGAGGATCCACTTTAGACTGCTAACTCTGAACTGTAAGATAATAAAATGTTGTTGTTTTAAGCCATAAGTTAGTGGTAATGTGGTACAGCAGCAATAGGAAACTGATATGGACATATATGAGCACTGAACACATCTTGCTTATTAACTACTATGATGGTTAACTTTATGTGTCAAATTGACTAGGCTAAGGGATGCCCAAATGGCTCATAAAACATTATTTCTGGGTGTGTCTGTGAGGGTGTTTCTAGAAGAGATTAGGATTTGTATCAGTAGACTGAGTAAAGAAGATCTACTCCATCTAGTGTAGGTGGGCATCATGCCATCCTTTGAAAGCCAGCATGGAACAAAAAGGCAGGGAAGGGAGAATCTTCTCCTTCTTCAGCTGGGACATCCATTGTGTCCTGCCCTTGAACACTGGACATTATACCAGTGGCACCTCTGGTTCTCTAGCTTTCAAACTCAGACTCAATTACACCACCGTTTTTTGTGGGTCTTCAGCTTGCACATAGCATATTGTGGGACTTCTGGCCTCCATATTCCTATGAGCCAATTATCACAATAAATCTCCTGTTAACTATACATACATGCACATGTCTGAGGCTATTTCAAAAAGGACATGGAAAAATAGAAATAAAAGATAACACAGATTTTTCCATGAACTTTTTGAAGTAGTAATACAACTATTCTTTCAATTCCTTTTTCCTAATTATAATCACATGCATGTTTTCCATACATTCAATATGTTCCCACTTCCCTATCTCCCATAATTGACATTTCAAAATTCATGTTTTTCAGTTATTATGAAGTTCCTCCTACTCTATAATTTCCTTTGTTTACTTATAAATTTGGGGAGTTGAGAAATGCATAAAGAATACTGCAGATTACTCACAAGATAAAGACTAAGACCAAAAATAGACTGTAAAACAGCATAAAATAGCAAGATTATGTGTGTGTGTGTGTGTGTGTGTGTGTATTCCATAGCTTTAACTAAAATTTGTCAGTCAGGCAGCACATGTAACAACATTTCCTTCAAAGGCATAATCACTACTCATGTCTTCTGACCGGGGTGTGCTTTGTAAAAGCAGCTTCTATCCAACTGTTGATGAATACATTGTAAATTTTAAAGACTGATAATAAAAATCAGAATATATAAGAGGGTCATGATATTTATAATACTATATAACAATATATAACATAAGAAGCCTAATAATAATATCTTTAAATTATCAAGCACTTATTTCTTACAAGTGGTTTTCACATAAAAGTATTACTTCATTTACTTCTGACCATAATTAATTAAGATAGGTGCTATTAGTAACTTTTATAAAAGAAGCAACCAAGACAAAATAACTTGGCCAAAGTCAAATTCACTTAAATTTTTAATAGTCTTGCTACACTGAGGAAAATTTCATTGTTACAAATACTTCTGTAAGCCTGTTTTCTATCTTTCTGAAAGACTATAAATATATCTAACTAACCAAAACTAAAGTCTGTTAACTTAAAATTCTTATTTTTTAAAGTAATGGGTTCAAAAGCATATGCAGTGATTGTGTGTTTTAACTCTATCTTTCATTGTTAATGACAAAGCTTATTTTCAGTTTAACAAAATACAGCATTTTTTTTCTACTGCCCATAATTAACATTTAACAGACTGTGGTAAAGATGGAATTGACGTAGTCTGGGGCATAGGAGAGGCAAAGGAGTTATTCAAACATATTACTTCCAAAATAAAAATAAACAAAAAAACTATTTTGAGCCAAGTTTTTTCTTTTTTTTTTTATTGTCTTTTTTTCGTGTCCGGCAACGGACCGCAACCCTCAGTGTCGCGCCCGTACCAGACCGGGACCGGCAACGGGATCGCAACCCTCGGTGTTGCTCCCACGCCTCGCTCAGCCAGTGAGCGGGAACCGGTCTGTATGTGGGATCCGAACCCTCGGCGGGAGCGCCACCGCACTCTCAAGCGGTGCACTGTAGCAGTGCGCCACCGGGCCGGCCCCAAGTTTTTTCTAAATACCAGTAGCTTGCTGTTATTTTATGATTGATTTATGATATGAAGTAATTGATAGTCAAAACTATATACATTATGATTGACGAGGAACACACCAGAGTACAATACTTGAGGGAATCCTCCACTTACATGTGTCGCCTTCTGCAGGCTTCTGCTCCTGCTTCGCCTGTTCATTGACATCACCTATAGTGGCTGCCAAGCAAGTGCATTTCCGCAGGGAATTTGTCATCTGTTTTTGTTAATGTTTTGCCTGCTGCTTGTACTGGGTTGGCAGCCTTGCTAGACTAGACACTGACTTCCAGATTTTTTTATGACAACTGAAAAAAAGTTGTAAGCTCTCAGTTCTCATCCATCACTGCATTATCATAAACCACTTCAGCCACGGACCCCTTCTAATCCATTCTCCAGCCTTCAGGCAGGATTATACTTTTTTAAAAAATGCAGCCCAATATCTACTGGTTATTTAAACTATTTCAAAAGCCCCGAAGAAAGACTACTGAGACGTCTGGCATTCTTTCGAACGCCATATGGCAATTCGGTTGTTTTCATCATTTTTTTGATATTAGTAAATATTTATTATGTGTATTGTCTTTTAGTCAGTGGTGATAGAAAAAGGCAGAATGTGAAAGATAAATTACAACTAAAAAAGAGCTAATTATCACAATTGCTGAAGCAATTAGAAGGTTATATCTGGTTTTGAAGTAAAGTCATGTGACAGCTTAAGAAAGATATTGTGCTTCATCATAGATAGTTGGAAAGAAAAGGTGACTGAATCTGAGTCACTAATACCAAACATTAAACAGTTAGCTTTAAACATAATTGGGAAAAGTACAACAGTACAATTTATCTGAGATTTCTAATAGGACAGATAGAATTTAGCCAAACTCTATTTTAACCTTTTAAATAAAAAGTACAAACAATGCCCTAATTAATTAGCTAATACATCTTTAATCCTATAAGCATTTAAATATATGTTTGTCTCTACAGATACTGGAGTCCTGCTGACACACTAAGTTTAGTGTTAGAATTCTGTGATTACCTATAATCTCATGTAGTCATGCTGCCTATAGTAGAATGCCTAGATAGCCCCACTTCTTCAGCCATCACTTTATCTACATCCTTTCTCATGTGACTTTACTGTTACCCCACTAAGTGGGTGGAGAATGTTTCCCCACTTCTTGACTTTGAGTTTAAATATGTGTCTTGCTGTGACCAATGGAATGTTATCAAATAGCAAAAGTGTAACATGCAATTACGATATGCCCATAGTGACTCTGATATCTTCATAAAAAGACCTTCTCTGGATAGCTGCTCCTCTTCAGCCAGGGCCACAGAATGAGCACACATAAAAGACCCCTAAGCCCTGTCTTCAGAGACAAGCCCACCAAAGCCTATTTTTTGAAGCAAAGTCTTCCAACCATGTCCAGCTGAAACCTGCTAATCCACAAACTCATAAGACAAATGAATTAATGTGATGAAGGTTTTGTAATTTGCATTGGGATATTATTGTGGCAGTAAATAACTCATAGACTGCTTTGCAATGATTCTTTTTATTACTTGAGTAGCTATAGTTTTAATATCTGGTTTGCACTTACTAAATATTTGTTAAATGAGTTAATTATTACCTAAAATTCTAGAATATCAGTGCATGCCTTCCTCTAATTATGATTTAACAATAACATTTCAATAATATTATAGCTTTTGGTTTTTATGTGTTCTGATTAAATTATTACATAATTTATACACAAATTTATGCTTGAAAAAATTCTATAAGCATGTATAGTTGGGGTACTGTGTTCAAAGTTTACTTAAAATAACTATTTGTGTTTTTGTTGTTTGGTTATGTTATCAATTTGATTTACAGTTAGTTTTTATTTGTCCTTTTTGTATTCAATTTCAGAATGTGATTTTTGGGTCCTGTTTAGGAAACATTTCCCTGAGCTCATGGGTATATTAAACTGTATTATCTTTTAGAAGGTATATTGATTTGCTTTCATATTCTGATCAACAATCTTCTTGAAGTTGATTTTTGAGAAGTTTTAGGTAAGGGGCAAATTTAATGTTTGTTTCTTAATAGTCCTAGCACAAATTATTTAAAAGGCCACAATTTTCTCCTGTTTGGAAATGTCACCTCTGCTTTAAGCAAGTATCCTTAGATATGGTTATCTACTTCGAGATTCTCTGTGCTGTTCACTTGATTTATTTGCTTAAATCTAAGCCATTGAGACTCATCTTAACTATGTACATTTATGATCCATTCAGGAAACAGAATATATTTAGTACAAAGAATTGTTAACAATTAAAAAAATGGTGAACAAATAGAACAGATGAACAGGATTCCAAGGGGTCCAGAAATAGCAAATGCAGAAAGCAGCTATAACTACTGGGCTAAAGAAGTGGGGAAACATAAAAAGGGAAAGGAGAAAAATGAAGAGGTGGGTGTTCATCAGTGCTGATCCTCAAGAGCTGCTGTGGTGAGCATGGACCTCCTGCACTCCAATTCCTTAGCTGCCATGTGGGGAAAAAGAAAATACAAACAAAAAATAACAACAACAAACACAAAAACACAAACATCAGAAGCAAACAGAGAAACGCCTTCTCCTGCTCTGACCTTGCAGTACCCCTTCATCACCCAATATCATCAGAACCTAACATCGAGCCAAGCCAACTGACAAAAAAGAAATACTTACGGGCTCTAGCTCCAGCATCACAAATCAGGGTTTAAAGCTGAAGGACAATAAACAGTTAATGAACACAGTCTTTAATGATGAGAGGTAGAGTAATTCATCCCAACTTTATGTGTCAAATTTGTTTGACAAGGTTGTTTTAGATGTATTTGGACATTAACCATTCCTTCTCTTTTATTGTTGAATAGCATCACATCCCATTGTATGAACGCATAAAAATTTGTGTATCCTTTTTCCTGTAAGATTGTTCATTTCTTTATATATACTGCATTATGAATAAAGTTTGAAAGAACATCACTATATAAGTCTTTTGTGGAAATCTGTTTTAATTTTCCACAGTGGATTAGCAAATTATAGTGGAATTATTTTATTACTAGGTGGTTGTATGTCTTTTTAAATTTTTTAAAATCTATTTGCCAATATGACAGTAGCATTTTATACTACCAACTGCAACATATAACAGATATATTTACTTTGCATCCTTTCTAATATTTAGCATAAGTAGACTTTTTTTTTTTTTCCGTGTCCGGCAACGGATCGCAACCCTCAGTGTTGCCCCCGTACCGGACCGGGGACCGGCAACGGGATTGCAACCCTCGGTGTTGCTCCCACGCCTCGCTCAGCCAGTGAGCTCCCGCTGTATGTGGGATCCGAACCCTCGGGCGGGAGCGCCGCCGTGCTTCCCAAGCGGTGCACTATCCAGTGCGCCACCGGGCCGGCCCATAAGTAGACTTTTTAATTTGAACCAATTTGGGTGTTGTTTAATGGTATTTCATTTTTGCTTTTAACTTGTGTTTTTCTGATGGCTAACGACATTGAACATTTTCATATTCTTTTTATTTTTGCTTTGTTACAACATGTTTTTGTTGTTGTTGTTCTTCTTCTTTTTTGTGACCGGTAAGAGGATCACAACCCTCCCACGGTCAGCCAGTGAGCGCACCGGCCATCCCTATATAGGATACGAACCCGCGGTGGGAGCGCTGCACTCTCCCGAGTGTGCCACGGGGACAGCCCTACAATATGTTTTTATTACAGAGTTAGATATAAATAATTAAGTTTATAAGCACATCTTATTTTTTCATTATAAATCATCTTTTTCTATATGGAGGCTTGAATTTTATTGGCACCTTTCACAGAACCTTATGAACCCCAGATTTTTATCTCTAACTTATAATAATTTATCTCACTAGACTTTACAGCCTTGCCAAGTACTTCAAATATAATGTGTCCCAAATCTTAGTCCATAATATCTACCCCTAAATCTATTTCTTCTCTTTATTCTCTATCTCATCTGTTTATTTGATCTAGAGAGTTCTGTTGAGCATAAACTAAGAAAAATACTGGACATTTAAGAGGAAGGGCTCCAGTCTGCCTAGGTTTCACTCCTGGTTGTGCCTTTTACTTGTTGTATGACTTTGAGCAGATTACTTTACCATTTTCGTGTCAGTTTCCTTATATGTAAAATAGAGATAATAAGGATACCTACTTCAGAGGATTTCATGAGGATTAAATGACTCATTATACATAAAATACTTAAAGTCGTGTGTGGCACAAAATAAGTGTTTTACTTTTGATTACATTGTTGTTTCTGTTGACCAGGCTGAGGCTAGATGCTAGAGTGCTGAAGTGAAACAATAATGAACACAATAATCTATAGTCCCTAATTTTATGAATGCATTTTATAAGGGGGGAGACACAAAATCCAAGTAAACAGATAATAATTGCCAATACAATAAGCACTTTAAAGAAACCAACTAATATTAAGGAAATTGTGGAGTCCAGTTGGGAGCTGTTGCAGTATTCTACTTGAGCAGTGGTGATGATTTTGGCTTGGGATAGGTGATAGCAATGGAAATGGAAAAATATATATGAATATGAGATAAATTTTGGGAATAATGCATAATAAGTGCAATGAAATTTGGTGGTTTAAGGAAAAGGAAAAATTAAGAGTAAAATGCAGGTTGCTGGTTTTAATAACCTGCACGGCTGTACTATTTACTGATTGACAGGGCAGGGAGCACACAAATATGATAGAGAAATCAACACTTTGGTTTTGGACATTTAAGCTAGAAATGTCTGAGAGGCATCCAAAATGTCATGTAGGTAATTAGATACAGTAGTCTGAAGCTAATAGATTATAAATTGCATTATGTACACTATTTGTGGTAGCCTTCTGAAAGGTTATCCGTGGCCCCATGTCCATTCTTCTAAACTTGACAAGGTGAACTATAAAATGGCAACCTGATTAAACTCTAGGAAAGGCTTCCAATTCCTTACAGAATAAAGTTCAAGCTTTTTTAGCATGGGATAGGAAGGCTTGCCTGACCTGGCTTGTTATTGTTTTATTTTGTTTGCTTTGTAAATGGGGTACGGACACATTTCAATACATGTGTGCAATGTGTGATAATGAAATCAGGGCAATTAGCATAAATGTCATTACAAAAATTTATCGTGTCTTTGTGATGAAAGCGATTGAGTTCCTCTCTTCTAGACAACTGAAAACAAAAGATAACTTTTTGTTAATTGTGAATGCTGAACAGTACTGTAGACCATTACAACTTATTTGTCCTAGCTAGCTGTGATTTTTGTATACTTTAACCAACTTCTTATTGCCCTTACACCCTCTCTTTCCCAGCCTCTAGCAAACACACTTCTGTTTTCTACTTTTATAAGCTCAATCGTTATTTACTTATTTATTTATTTTTTGCTTTTACATGTGAGTGAGAACATATAGTATTTGTCTTCCTGTGCCTGACATTTCACTTAACATAACACCTTCCAGGCTCATTCATGTTTCTGCAAATGACAGAATTTCATTCATTTTCATGGCTGAGTAATATTCCATTATATGTGTGTGTGTGTGTGTGTGTGTGTGTGTGTGCACAGACACACCACCTTTATCCATTCAACAGTCAATGGACACCCAGGTTGATTCTATATCTTGGTTATTGTTTACAGCACTTCAACAAACATGAGGGTGCAGATATCTCTTCAGTGTGCCAGTTTCCTGTTATGATCAACTACATGTCAACAAACTGAAAAGTATAGAGGAAATAGACATGTTTCTGGACACATAAAACTTACCAAGAATGAACCAAGAAAAAATAGAAAACCTGAACAGACAATAAGGAGTAACAAGATGAAATATTTAAAACAGTCTTGCAACAAAGATAACCCAGGACCAGATGGCTTCACTGCTTAATTCTATCAAAATGTTAAAGAAGAATTAATACTAATTCTTCTCAAACTATTCCAAAAAATCTAAGAAGAGAGAGCAAAAATACAAATAACCCAAGTAAAAAAATGGGCACAGGACCTGAATAGACATTTCTCAAAAGAAGACTTAGGAATGGCCAACAAGCACAAGAAAAAATGCTCGAAATCACTAATCACCAGGGAAAGGTAAATTAAAACCACAATGAGATATTATCTCACCACAGTTACAGTAATTATTATCAACAAGAAAGAAAATAACAAAAGCCGACAAGAATGAAGAGAAAAGGGAAGTCTCCTACATTGTTGATGGGAATGTAAATTGGTGCTGTCATTGTGGAAAACAGTATGGAGGTTCCTCAGAGAACTAAAAATAGATCTGTCTTATGACCCAGCTACCCCACTACTGGGTAAATAACCAAACGAAATGAAATCAATATATCAAAAAGACACCTGCATTCCCACGTTCATTGCAAAACTATTCACAACAGCCAACATATGGAATAAACCTAAATGCCCATCATGAATTAATGGATAAAAAAAATGTGGTACATATACACAACAGAATACTATTCAGTTATAAAAATAAATGTTATTCTATAATTTGCAGCAACATAGATAGAACTGGAAGCCACCATTTTAAGTTAACAGAATTCTTTCAAACTCATTTTATGAAGTCAGCATCACCCTGATACCAAAACAAGGACCAAGCAAAATAAGAAAACTACAGGCCAATATCCCCAATGAACACAGATGTAAAAATTCTTCAAATACTAGCAAAATAAAATCATCAGCACATCAAAAAGATTATATCCCATGATCAAGTGTGATTTATCCCAGGGATACAAAGGATGGTTCAACATATGCAAAATCAATAAATGTGATGCACCACATCCACAAAATCAAGAGGAAAAAAACGTGATTATCTCAATAGATGCAGAAAAACCATTTGACAAAATTCAACATTCCTTCATGATAAAGACTATCAGCAAATGAGTTATAGAAGGAAAGTTTCTCGACACAATAAAAGCCATACATGACAAACCCACAGCTAATATCATCCTGAATGGGGAAAAAAATGAAAAGTTTCCCTTTATGAACAGGAACAAGACAAGGATGGCCATTTAAAATAGTGTTGGAAGTACAGCCAGAGCAATCAGACAAGAGAAAGTATATTATTACTTTTAATATTCTTTCTACACTGTTATCTCCCATCTCTTTCTGTGCCTCTGCTTACATGTGTATTAGATCTTCTAAACTCTCTTGTGTGTTTTTCATCCTTTTATCTCCTTAATTTCTTGTGTGAATATTGTTTTCTGACTAGTTTAGTGATTCTTTCAATTTCGTCTAACCGCATGTTACGATCTTGCACTGAGATTTTATTTTCAGTTATTGAATTTTAATTTTTTGTGGTTTCAGTTCTAAAATTCTCAAACTTGTCTTTTTTGTCAATATTTTATACATATTTTCAAAGCAATATGTAATGGGCCCATTATCTAATTATATAGTGCATCTGTTTTTCTTCTTTTTTGGTTTCTATGCCTATTGCTTTTTCTCCTTAGGTGCCTGTTATTATGTAATTCAACATAAAGTATTGAATGAAAATAATTGTAAAAATAATTTGCAGCCTATAATAATATTTTGGCCCTTTGGAAAGAGATTCTTAATACTTTTTGTGACAAGGAGACCCTTGACACATATAAATCCCTAACCCCCTTCTTAGATTAATCTTTTAAAATATGCATTATAAATTACATAGAGTTATAGAGGGAACCAATTACATTGAAACAGTTATGAACAAATTTTAAATATTACAATAAATTAGTAAATATTTTGAATTAATATGTTTATTATTTAGTATAACGAAATGTAACTGTGTTTTTAATGACTATAAATAAACTAATACTAAGCATAAATATTACCTTACAGATACCTCCAAAACATCACTAATGTGGACACATCTATGTTTTCTATTGGTGACGAAGTCTCAGTCACCACAAATAACAGTATTGTGTGCTACCTGTATTTTTAATGGAAAAAAATTCTAAATTTTATCTAGAAATTATTCAAAACACATATTGTTTTTCCCCATCTGTATTAGCTTCCTAGGTAGGGCTACTCTAATGAAATATCACAAACAGCATGGCTTAGAACAACAGAAATTTATTACTTTACAGTTCTGGGGCCAGAAATCTAAAATCAAGATGTTGGTAGGGCCACATTTCCTCCGAAGGCGATAGGGAAGTTTCTATTCCAGTTCTGTCTTGTAGCTTTTGGTAGACCCAGGCATTCCTTGGCTTGTAGATGGATGTCTTTTCACAATGTTTTCCCTTTGTGTCTGTGTCTAAATTTCCCATTTTTATGAAGACACCGGGAATATTGGGTTAGGGGCCCACCCTCCTCAAGTATGACCTAATATTAACTTATAACTGGCAACAACTCTATTTACAAAGGTTACTTTGTGAAGTACTAAGACTTAGAACTTCAGCATATGCATTTTAAACACACACAATTCAGCTCATAACATCATCCACACTCATTGAGCCCAGGTTAAGGACTCCTTTCAGGGAAAGGATTTACATCTGCATCCACTGTATATCTGCTCTGCAATCTATATAAACACAATCCACTTTTGTGAATTGAGTTGATTCAAAGTTAGGCTTCAATATCTGTGAGAGTTGGTTTAATTCATTGTATCCCTTTCTACTTGAACATAAACTTTCAGGTTCCAAACCAAACATATCCTCACAGGTACTTCAAAAAGTTCATGGGAAGATTCATATTATTCTTTAATTCTGTTTTTCCACAACTTTTTTGAAGTACCTTTGTATATGTGTATATCCCAGAACAAAGTGATGGCTTTTTATTGTTTGCCCTTATCTTATTTTTATAGCAACTACTTTGTGTTTATCTTATGTGTTCTTTATAATTGATAATTTATATAACTGATCAGATTTATTTTTCTTACTAAGGTGACTTCCAGAAAATGAAAAATCAAACATGTGGACAATAGGATCTGATTATATTTTCATGTGCACTTTTATCCTACCTCTGATCTGATTTTATTTTGTTTGTCCTCTATATTCTTTGCCATTTCTTCATGTTTTCTTCTATTCAATTTTTCTTAACTAATTGTACATATTTTGCACTGTTGTTGTCAAGTAAATATATTCAAAAATATATTTCATTTACATTTTATATGGTTTTGTCAGTTTAATATTGTCATGTTAATACATACATGAAATATCAATTTTGTTTACATATTTGTTAAGAAATACTCTATATTTTAGCACTTGACCTGGTAAATTCTCTAAGTTCATACTTTTGTTAATAAACATGTATTAAATGGTTACCAAGAGCAAAAATAACTTGATATTTAGTGTTGTTTTAATATATTTACAATTTAATATTTTGTAGCAGAACTATATGGTATTTTTAAATGACTTATCATTGGCAATTTAAATATTGACTCATCTTTTAGGCAATTACTTTAGCAGTCACTTCACATTTCAATGACAAATGGAGACTTAACATCAAGAAATATACACTGGAGGAGATATGCTTAGTTTTTTAAAGAGAAAACCAATTATTTGCTTCAACTGGTAAAGAATTGCAAAGCATTGTACTTCTTATACACAGTAATATGTGGGAGGAAACACATGAACAGGTAGAGAATATAACTAGACAATAGAGAGAGGAAATATATCTGGAGCTTCGTTTTGGCAGTTTTTCATTTATGACATTTAGGACATAGCCAGCAAGATAACATAGAAACATGTTAATCAGAGGAAAACCAAGCTGAGAAAAGAATAGGAATCAGAAAAATATCACTGACTAGTCAAAATTATTTGAGGTCCTTTTGATCACAAAGATGCCTGACATTTCAGGATCTGGATATATTGGAGAAGGAAACCTGAGTCAGAGACAAGCTTTGATGAATTTGAAAAAATGATTTTCTCAAAATTTGTGGGTGAGATTAGACTTGTATTAGCTAATTGAGGGAATACAAATTTTGAAAGCTGTGCCAATTTCTATCTGGGTGTTTATTTTTATAATCTTACTTATAATGCATATCTGTGTTTTGAATGCCTTATTAATCATTTGGTTTGAGCTATCAATGTCAGCTTCCTTCCTCTGCCTTTCTTCCCCTTAAAAAAAAAAAAAAAAGCAAAATCAAAAAACAAAATAACTGTTTTCTTTGTTGATGTTCAAGGCACACGGAAATAAAGCAAATGATATTATGAATATTCACATGTCTATCAAGAGAACCAACAATTATCAACATTCTGCCATTCTTCTTTTATATATACTCTCATGCTGTAATTTTTTTAAGTATTTCAAATCACTTTTCAGATATTGTGTTATTTTACCTATATGTTTTGAACATATTATTAATAGGGAAAGAGTTTTTTTTTTCTTTTTAATTTTTTATGATGGTTTTATGGCATATATATATGTCAAAACTCATTAATTTGTATACTTTAAATATATAAAATTTATTTTATGTCAATTACAGTGAAATAAAGTTGTACAAAACAGAGATTTTGCACGCATTCTGTTATATTGGTTTCTAAGTATTGTATGTATTTTACTACTACCACAAATTGTGTTCTCAATTTTATTGCTAATAGTTTTTTGCTAGGATATAAAACATAGTCATTGCTATCATACTGGCTATTTATCCAACAACTGTGCTATATTTCTTGATGATTTTTAATAGTTTATCTATAATTGTTCTGAAATTTCTTTATATAATAATAGTTTTTCTCTCTAACAGTTATATGTTATTTTTTAAATTTGTATAATTGTACATATTTGTGGGGTACGGTGTGTTGTTTCAATATATGCATATATTGTACAATGATCTACTTAGGGTAGATAGCTTATCCTTCTCTTAAACATTTATCTTTTCTTTATGGTGATTAAGTTCAAGATAATCTTTTCTTGCTGTTTAGAAATATATACTATTAGCTCTAGTCAGGGTAGAACACCACAACTTACTCTTTCTGTCTACCTGTAACTTTGTACCCAATAATCCCATTCTTCCCCTCCCCTTCTACCCCTTTCCATGCACTGGTTATTATTTTTAACTTACCTTAATCCACCGACTAGGATTTCCAATACAATGTTGAATAGAAATAATAGAAAACTGTTTAAGTTTAGTGACTTCAGTGGGAAAGCCTCAATATTTTATTACTATATTAGCTGTAGGTTTTCTCCCAGATGCACATTATCAATCTAAAAAAAAAAAAATGTACTGTTTCCAGTTTGTTTATAGATTTAAAAAAAAAATTAGTTTGTATATTTTTTTGAATCATGAATATGTGTTGTATTTTATCAAGCATTATTTCTTCATCTGTTGAAAAGATTAAATATTTTTCTTCTTTGTTCCCTTGAAGTTTTGTTTTTCCTTTTCTTTCTTTTTTGGCTGCTGGCAGGTAAAGTCTTCTGAAACTTTTGACCTTACTGTTGTAATATCATGCTCTAACCAAGTAGCCTATCCCACCAGACCTTGAAGTTGTGTTTTTCTAATGTTAAATGAATAAGGCATTCCTGAAATAAACCTCACTTTGAAATATCATTGTTTCTAATACTGATGAATTCAATTTACTTTTGCAACTATATTTGTGAAAGATATTGGCTTGCTTTGAGGATTTTTTTGCTTGTCTGTGTTTCTCATAAAGCACTTTTCAGCTCTTCAGGTTCAGACTCATAAAACGAGTTTCGAAGCACTCTATATTTTTTCTCTTCTCAAGAATATTTTTATATGATTTGTAATTTTATCTTCAATATTTGTAAAATTGGCATAGTAAGACTATTTAAGACTGGAGAAAGAATTTTAGTAAAATTGTATTGCTTTAATAATCTTATTTTACTTTAAATGTTAAAATCTGATACTTTTAATCAAAAACAACTGAATTTACCCTTTGTGACCAGAATAATCTTTAAATGCCATGAAGTATTTTTATTACGCAACATTTTCCTTCAGATACCTTACTGTATGAGTATTTTTCTCAATTGTTCTTTTTATTTGGCTCCATCATCCTAAATAAATGTAATTAACTCTTAGGACATGCGAAGGCATTTAAATTATACAAGCGCCCATAGAAAGATGAAATCTGTGTAATTGAGAGCCATAGAAAATATTCTATAATTTTTTCCTTTAGAGCCTAAATACCAGTCTGTAAACAGCACAGAATTCCGAAGATCAAGGTTCTAAATTAGACCTACTGGACTGCTAATCCATAGCTACATGTTTTTTTTTGTTGTTTCTTATTATAACTTGCCATTTTATAAAAGCAAAACACAGTTATACATTTTTTAACACTAAAAGTTGTTAGCTGAGAAAATAATCTCACTAATTTGTCATATTATTGAGGTGACCTGTGATTTTCTGGTCCTTGGACTAAGTATAATTACGACAACTACAATTTTCTATACTTTTTACATCAGGTGCTATGTTGCACATTAATAATCAGTTCTTATTCAGTTTGTATAAAAATGCTCTGAGGTGTTATTGTCCTCACTTTATATCTTATATCTATATTTTATTTAGTGAAGTAATTGAGATTTCAAGGTGTTGACTAATTTTCCCAAAGCTACATACAAGGTTTGGGAGATGGAGTCAAGCTCACAGTCTCGGCCCTCCCGCTGCCCTGCTTTTCAGGCAGGCACTCATCCCATTCTTCCTACCTGCACACTGTGACCATGTGTGTTCCCTGCAGGGAATGGGTCCAGAATTTCTTTTCACCCTCCTGATGGTAATTTTTTTTTTTTTTTTCATGTCCGGCAATGGATCGCAACCCTCAGTGTTGCACCCGTACTGGACCGGGACCAGCAACGGGATTGCAACCCTCGGTGCCATGCCCGCACCTCGCTCAGCCAGTGAGCGGGAACCGGTCTGTATATGGGATCCGAACCCTCGGCAGGAGCGCCGCCGCACTCCCAAGCGGCGCACTGTAGCAGTGCGCCACTGGGCCGGCCCCTGATGGTAAATTTTCAGAAACAAATATATTCCATAGAATAAATCCCATTGGTACATTTTAAGTGTATTCATTGTCTTCAAGAAAGCTAGTGGTTCTTCAGTTAAGACCCATTTTTATTAAGCATAAATTAGCCATGCTGTGAAAACCTGATTTTCTGGGTGAAAAGTAGCAACTGGGGCAGAGTTATTTTTCTTTCAAGCAGTCATTTGTATCAATGTGGTCATCTATGGCACTGTAGTACTCTCTTATAGTACTTGAAAACTACTTCCATGAAAAAGAAAAGTATTCAAAATAAAATAAAGAGCCTTAACCAGGAAGAAATGAAGGGGAAATGTATTTTTGAAAGGAAGGATTCTGAGTTTTGTATCCCTATTCCTGGGGTAAGTATAAAAAAAAAAAAGAATAATCATTATATGTGATTTTATCCAAGAAGTTCAACAAACCCCAAAGAGAAGACATAAATAAACTACACCAAGGTACATTATACTCAATTGCTGTAAGCCATAAGAAAGAAAACCTTAAAAGCAGCCAGAGAAGAAAGTTTCATTTCATAAAGGGGAACAAAGGTAGGAATCTAATGATTTCTTATCTTAAACAATGCAGACCAGAAGACAGTACAATGCATCCTCAAGTGCTGGACAAAGTGGAGACGAGCCCTTATGTTCCTACTATCCAAAACGTTCCTTAAATAGAGGAACTCTTTATGATTCATTTATCTTGCCATTATCTAGCATAGAAATTTAGGATACTCCTGGTAAATGATTCATGAATGAATAAATGAAAGGTTATGTGTGAATTGAACTCATAGCCTTTATTTTTCTTGTACTTTGTGTTCTAACCAAGTAAGCTAGTCAGCCCCAGTCCACTGTTGCTAAAATATCTATATTTGTTTTCAAGTTGCTTGATTCTGGTCTCATAGTTAAGGATTCAGGGTGCAAATCTGAAATGAAGTAAGTTGTGTAGGAGAAGGCTTGGAGATGCAGCCGTCTCAATGGATCTGAATAGTGATAAAATGTTTTTTTATTATTTCTGTTTATATTTTATTTTTTATTTCTTACTAAGTGTAATAAGATAGATATCATTATTGTTTAAATGATACAAAAATTAAAACTCAAGGAGGTAGCAAAATTTGCCAACATGATAAACAGAAAACATTGTAGAAGTTAGACATACCTATTATAGTACATTTGGAAAATGCAGAATAGTCTAAAGAAGCAATATTTGAAATGCTTAGTTCCATCCTCCCAAAGAAACAACTACTATTATTTTTTGTCTGTTTTCTTCTAAACTTTTAAAAATATAGTTTAATTGAATTTTATCTGTTACAAAATGCGACTGTAAAATTTACAACATTAATCAGAGTTCATCCCATCCACATATGTTTCTAACTAACACATTTCTTTTAATTTTCTAAAGCAAATATTTATACATCTAAAACAAAACACATAATTTAATGTTCAGTGCAATTATACATTCATTGCGATGAATAATTTCTGAAGTAAAGCCAACTACATTGCTTGTAAATGGAAAAAATGAATTCAAACCCAGGTGTTTTTGTTTCCATTCCATATCCTGTGCTCATAATCATTGTTATACCTTCCTCTAAAAAAATGGTTACCTGGAAGATATCACTCATGATCCTTTAAGTAGCAGAAACAAGACTGAGATTACCAGTGATGAAAATCTTAAGGGAGGCCTAAAAAAAACCTAGAAGTAGTTTCAGAGTTATGTATTTATTTTTCTCTGTTTTGGATAGTACTTCCAAGTAAAATCGATATCATCATTTCTGGGGAATACATAAACTTTGCTTTTTATACCAGTAATGTTGAAATTGCATGAGGCTGAAAGAGTTAGAATTATTTTTTCTGTCTTTGTTTGAATAGTTTTCCCAGTAAATCAGCTAGCATCAAATCTGATGAGCAGATATAGTTAATTGATTGTGATGATATTATAACCTTCCCAAAGGGAGAGGGGGAATTGTACTTTGACGTTTGACTTTTTTTCTTTAACATAAAAAACGATTGTCTCTTAAATTTTTACAAATGTGAAAATGAACTACCTAAAGTATTTGTTGCAATTTTAAAATGTACATGGTGCATTTTCAAAATTATTTCCATTGGTTCTTTTCTTGCATACTTTTGAGGGAGATAACTTATTCTAATTTTGTTGGCATATATTCAAATTCATATGCAGAGTTTCTTTTGTAAAGCCATTCCGACGATATAGGCCGGAACAATGTGCTCAACTGAACAATATTATCTCTGCTTCACAGATGACAGAACTGAGACAGCAAAGCAAAATGACATGTTCCATTCCACAAGAGTCACTGGCAAAATTGGGATTAGAACTCACTCATAATTTCCAGGACTGAATGTTGGCAGTACTGCTCCCGTGTTTGACTAGAGATATTTGTTAGCTTTGCAAACTTCAAAAACAAATGGATATTTATTTATAATACCGGTGTAGAAATAAGAGTAAATCCTTCATTTACAAATAAATATGATACATAGATTTTTAACACAGTAGTAATACCTTTGGATGAAATATATGATTTATGGTGTACCCAACTTCATGTGAAAGTGGTGTACTGTAAGGAAAAGTATATCTATATTATACTTTCACAATTTTATGTAATTACAGTAGAATATTGTCCATACCCTACTTTGTGTGAACCATATTTTTAACGTTTAATGTTTTTGATCTAAAAGTAGCCATGTCATATGGTTCCATTTAATATATTGATAGACAGAAATAAAATTACGCAAATAGTTTATTTTGTCCTGAATAGAGTCATAAATTTATTGTTTCCACATTAATGACCAAACCTGGTTCAACAAATATTAACAATTATTTAATCTCATTTATACAATGCTTCATGGTCTGAGTTGTAGATAGTGCAAGTTTTTTTTTTTTTTTTTTTTTAGGCAATCCTCAAATCCCTTGATAATTGAACATCTTTTTTTTTTGATTTAGAATTTTTTTTTTTTTTTTTTTTTAGGCAATCCTCAAATCCCTTGATAATTGAACATCTTTTTTTTTTGATTTAGAATTTTTTTTTTTTTTTTTTTTTAGGCAATCCTCAATTCCCTTGATAATTGAACATCTTTTTATTCTGATTTAGAATTTTTATTTTATTTTATTTTTCTATTTACTACATTTACTGTACTCATATTCACCCTCATTAACATTCCCAAATCCCCTTAGCCTACTCTACTTTCTCTAGCCTATGCATGACCTTTACTATCTTCTAATATGCTACATAATTAATATTTGTGTGATACATATTGTTCATTGTTCATCTCCTATATCTTTTCACTGTAACATAAGCCTTACCAGGTCTGGGACCTTTGTGTGTTATGATCACTGATGTAACAAGGCATTAGATCAGTGCTTGCCACACAGTATGTGCAGAATATATCTATGTACATATATGTGTGTGGGTATATAAATATATTGTGTGTGTCTATGTGCATGAATGAATAATTTAGAGAACTTGTGAATTAGGGAATTATTATTATTTCTGTGGGGTTTGGTATCACTGTATGTATTGGAGATAATTCATATACTGTGCTGGACACATAATAGGCTATTGAAACATATTAGGTATTTTTCCTGCAGAAGAAAAAAAAAGTTTTAAAACTGATACAGACTCTCTGAACTAATAGTTGTGTTTCCCAGTGAATGACTAATAAAATTTCTATGGATTGTATTAAACCCTGGGCTTGGCAAAGTATAAAGATTTCTCCTCTAAACCTAATGTTTATAGAATTAGGGGAAAATGGAGAATAGAAAATAGAGAACAGCAATCCCAAATACTATCAGAAATTTCAAATTATTAGGAAAAATCTGGCACATTTCAAATTTGAAAGTTAACACTCTTTCTGCTTATAAGTTCCTCATATTAGATATGACAAATAACAACATCAAATAAGTATGTACATATATAATTACCTGTCTGTGTTTATAGTACCCATAAATATGTTCATTTGGGGAGTATTTTCTACATAGACAAACATGTCATCTGCAAACAGAGACAGTTTTATTTTTTACTTCTCCATCTTTACGCCTTTACTACTTTTTATTGTCTCATTGCATTAGCTAGGACTTCCACATGACGTTCGGTAGATGTCATGATAAAGGACATTCATCCTATTTTTGTTCATAGGGGGAAATTAGCTTCTCACAATGAAGCACAGTAAGAGTTGTAGGTATTTTGCATATGTTCTTTATTAAGGTGAGGAAGTTTCTTCTATTTCGAGGTTGCTAAGAGTTTGAATCATGAATGGACATTGGATTTTGGCAAATATTTTTTCTCCATCAGTTAAATATGATTATTTAGTTTTATTACTCTGTTGATATGGTAGATTACATTAAATGATTTTTGAAAATTGAACCAGGCTTTCATATTTGGAATAAATTCCACTTTGCCATGATGTATACATTTTATGCATTTTTGATTTGCTGTTATTTTTATTGTTGTATTTTTATGCAAAAGTAATTTATTCTGTAGAATAAATACTGTATATAATTATATTATATGCTTTCTTATTATTGTAAATGACATTTGATTTTTAATTATTACTTTTAGTTAATACTGCCCTATAAATGAAAGTGCCTTTTGCATATTGATCCAGCCAGACAAATTGCTGAACTACCTAAAATTTAATGTAATTTTCTATGCATCTGAGTATATCACTTGTGATTGTACTGTAACATTTCTAACCCCTTTAACTATTCTTTTTGTGTTATTGCACTATATAAAATGGATTGTCTGGTCATAAACTGACCAAAGTAATAATAATGGGCTTTCCTATATTGTTCTTAATTAAAAAGAAACAGATTTCAATAACTAAACTGTTACACTTCCCCCTGTGTAACAGAGACATAAAAAAGAATTACATGATTACTCAAAGCACTATGTATGCATTGAGAGGCCCCGAAGGACTGCACTGCAGTCATTTCCCCATTAGGAGGAGAAAACTGAACGTGACAACCCCAATTCAAGGTTAGCTTCTCCCTTTTATTGTAAAGACAAGGAAGTTTCACAAGAAAATTCAGTTGATTTAATCATTACAAAGAACAAAAGGACATGGGCAGAGTTATGGCTAAGTATAGTTTTAACAATGGAAACTAGCAACGTCAGTGAAATAAACAAAGTTACATTCTGTAAGGCATGTACTGCAGTTTGCAAAAGGATAAGTTGATCCACCAACAAAAGCTTGTTCTTAGCAAACTCTTTCTTTTCCTACAGCAATTTCCTCAGTGTGTTTACATAACAATTAAGTAACTTTCTCAACATATCAATCAGTAGGTTAACCTGCAACAAGGACATCTGTCCTTTGAGCCAGCTATTTTGCTGTGTTACAATTCTTTATCTACAACAGAGATTTTAGCCTGGGGAAAGTTTCCTGTCTTTTGCAAGCTTAACATTTCTATATGTAATTTTAAAAAGTCAGGTTATACCTGAACCTACAAGGCTTTGGAAGCTAGGCCCTGTGAAATACATTTGCTTTGTTAGTATCCTCCACATTAAACTATTTGATAATTTAATTTTTTCCTCTTGACTTCTGATTATAGAAATTTCATGTATACAGCATAAATTGAAGAATGAAAGTCAAAATTGTGACCAATCTACAATAATAGTATATCAAGAAAACGAAGACAAAATTCTAACAAAAAAATTGCAAGATTATTCTTGAGGGAAGTTTAAAACTTTACTAAAGTCATTACAGAAAATCTTACATATTTCAGTATTTTTTTTCTGTGATTTATGAGTGATGGCTCATATTTTGCCAAATTAAATCTCTAGGATGCTAAATTCAGAGAAAACATGTGTTTGCTTCTTCCAGGCACCAGGGGGCAATACCTACCTTGAATCACATTAAGTTTCAGGCCTGGATTTTTTTATTTCAACAGGATAAACCACAAAATTCATAAGAACTGCTCTATGGTTACAGATTCTGAGAGAATTCTAATGGTTTCCACGAGTAGATGAAGAAATATTTCTTCACTGGGACTTGTGCAGTAAAGCACCCTAGAACTGGGTGATTTATAAGAAAATGAAATTGATTGCTTATAGTTTGGGAAGCTGAGAAGTCCAAAGTGCAGGGAACACATATGGTGAGGGTCTTCTTGGTACTGGCTTTGCAGAAATGCAGGGGTCTCACATGGCAAAAATGGAGAAGCAGAGAGAGAGATAGCTCCTCAAGCATTCTCCATTTAAAGCCCTGAGAAACATGCCCACAACCATCAGTAAGTCATCAACTTAATCATCTCTTCAAGCCTCCACATTTCAATTGCCATAATAGGGTCTTACACCCTCAACAGTTACAGTGGGAATTAAGCTTCTAATATAAGGACTTTGGGGGACACAATTCAATGAATCCATAGCAAAAGGTGTCTTATGTATAGAAAAATGCTTCTTTACAGCCCAAACCTGCTTATGTCTAAAGCCTAATATTCTAATTCTCAGTGGTTTTCATTCTCTAAAATGGATGATCTAGCCTTTGCATTGAACAAATTCTTATTGTTATGCTTTATACTTCAATTAAGTTTTATATACAACCTTTCTGTGTTTTCTGATTGACTTATGATTGATGTTCTCCTTGTATCTACATTAAAAATAAATGTTTATTGAATTCTGATTATGTGTAGAACATACCAAATACATTGGAAAGTAATACAGAATATACAAAATACGATACTGACTGCTTCTCTATGTCATAACTTATTTAGTATTAGTATTAGAAATACTTACATCTAAAGAAATATTACAAAATCATATCAAAGATGCATATTGAAAATATATGCATCTAATAGCACACACAAGTGTGGCAGGAAAAGTGAAGTCCTAACAATGTTGTATGCAATGAATTAGGAACAATTATCTAATAAAATAGATCAAACTGATTTTGAAGGAAGGCCATGAATGTGTTACTTTCTTTAAAAAGATTAATTTTTTCAGTACCCTCATCTATAATGTGGCTGTAAAATGCTGTTTACCTGGTATGTCCAACTAATACAAAGATGCTGGGTAGCTGACAGAAGAGATTCTGTTTCATTCTGTGTCTCTCTTAAGATACTTTGCTATATTTGTTTTACCATTTTATCTCATTTGCAGGGCTCTGTGATTATTTACTCCTGAAATTACTTCAAACATATGAACACTAAAATGATTGATTTAAAACATGGAATTTGGCAAGTGATTACACATAATGTTCTCTAATTACTTGCAGTGGAGTTTTTATCCTATGAATTTTTCATAAGGATAAAAAGTGGAAAGTAAGTAATTAATGGGTTTTGTTTTTTCATTGAAACAGTGAATATGTTTGTAACTTATAGATTAAGAGAATTGTTCTGCTTGACTAAAATTATAGTACATTTTCAAATGTTGTGCAAACACATCATTAAAGTTATTGGGGTCTCCTAAGTAAAACATGCACATTTATTTAAAAGAACTATAATTATTTTTACCATGGGCTGCTAAAGATCCTAATGAGATTAAAAAATGTATTCTATATTCATATATGATATATTTCCCCCCCAAATGTATGTACTTCTAAAGATAACATAGGATTATAAGTACTAGTCAACTGTAATAAAGGCTGTCTTTGGTACAGGACAAATTTTTTCACCTAATTCATTAAAGGGACTTTAAATACACTTTGATTACTTTCAAGGGAATCTTTGTAATTTACTGATATATTAGAGATATAAAATTAGGAGGAATTGAAGGAAATGAAAAAAAGAGGAAGAAGAGTAGAAGGAGAAGAAAGAAAGGGGAGGAGAAAAAAGAGACAAATTTCAGTGAAACAGTGACACATGCTAAATTCATAATAGCAGGTCCTACTGATTTTTAAAAATATGATTGAAAATTATGATTATTTTCTGATTTAAACATGGCCTTTATTACTTTTGCTTTGAAACAGATCTGGCTTTTAGGCAAAACTCACTGCATTGAGTAGCTGGTATCCTGAACAACAGTGTTTGAAGACCACATATACCTTGCCTTAATAGTAGTGTCTGCTCAGTATCACAGGACGTTTAAGTTACAAATAAGATGATAAAATAAAGTCATTGCCCAGTCCTAAATCCTGTGTTTTCTTACAGGAGTTTTAAAACTTCAGGCTTTATATTTGAGTCTCTAATCCATTTTGAGTTGATTTTGGTATATGGTGAGAGGTACAGATCAAGTATCATTCTTCTATGAATGGATATCCAGTTTTCCCAGCACCATTTATTGAAAAGGCAGTCTTTTCCCCAATGTATGTTCTTGGAGCCATTGATGAAGATCAGACGGCTGTAAACACATGAGTTGATTTCTGAGTTCTCTATTCTGTTGCATTGGTCCACGTGTCTGTTTTTATACCAGTACCACGTTTTTTTTTTTTGTTAGTATAGATTTGAAATATAGCTTGAAGTTAGGAAATGCAGTGCCTCCAGCTTTACCTGTTTTGCTTAGGTTGGCTTTGGCTATTCAGGGTCTTTTGTTGTTCCATATGAATGTTAGGATTGCTTTTTCTGTTCCTATGAAGAATGTCATTGGTATTTTGACAGGGATGTCATTGAATCTGTAGATGGCTTTAGGTAGTATGGACATTTTTACTACATTGATTCTTCCAACCCACAAACAAGGAATGTTTTTCCATCTCTTAGTGTCTTCTTTAATTTCTTTCAGTAGTGATTTGTAGTACTCATTGTAGAGATCTTTCACCTCTTTGGTTAGATTTATTCCTAAATATTTTATTTTTTTGGTGACTATTGTAAATGGGCTTGCTTTCTTGATCTCTTTTTCTTCTAGTTTGCTGTTGGAGTATAAAAATGCTGCTTCATGAATAACACCTCAAACACATAGGCAATGAAAGAAAAAATAAACGAATGGAATTATATCAAACTAAAAAGCTTCAGCACAGCAAAGGAAACAATCTATAGAGTGAAAAGACATCCTACAGAATGGGAGAAAATATTTGCAAACTATGCATCTGACAAGGGTTTAATATCCAGAATATACCAAGAGCTCAGACACCTTTACAGCAGAAAAAACAAATAATCCAATTAAAAAGTGGGCAAGGAGCTGAATAGACATTTCTCAAAAGAAGACATACAAATAGCCGTTAGTTTATATGATAAAATGCTCAACATCAATAATCATCTAGGAAATGCAAATCAAAACCACTTTGAGATATCACCTCACCCCAATCAGACTGGTTATTATAAAAAAGACAGAGAATAACAAATGCTGGAGAGGATGTGGAGAAAGAGGAACCCTCCTGCACATTGGTGGGACTGTAAATTAGTACGGTCATTATGGAAAATAGCATGGAGGTCCCTTAAAAAACACAGATAGAACTTCCATATGATCCAGCAATCCTACTCCAGGGGATATATCCAGAGGATTGGAAAACATCAGTTTGAAGGGATACCTGTAGTCCCATGTTTATTGCAGCTCTATTTACCATAGCTAGGCAATGGAACCAACCTAAATGTCTATTGATAGATGACTGCATAAGGAAATTATGGTATATATACCCAATGGAATACTACTCAGCCATAAAAAAGAATGAAATTCTACCATTTGTAGCAATGTGGATGAGGCCAGAGAAAATTATCCTAAGTGAAACAACCCAGGTACAGAGAGATATCAAATGTTCTCACTCACTACCAGGAGCTGAATCCATAAATAACCAAATGAACAGTAAAGAGAGACAGAGGGAAAAAAAGGAAAGAAACAACAATCACAGTAATATGTTGAAGTTTTAGAAAACTAGAAGTGGGAAAGAGAAGGGGAGGGGGAGGGAGAGGGCTAATGAGGAATTGGTCAAGGGACACAAAGAATGATTGTGTATTGTAATGATGAATAAGCTATTTATACTGATCGAACCACCACACATAGCACACAATTATTGAAAATCAATATTGTATCCTGCATGTATGTATATAAAAAAGTAAATAAACATTTAATTAATTGTTCCATTAAGCTGTATTAGTTTCCTAGGGATGTCATAACAAGGTTCCACTAACTGGGTGACTTGAAACAACAGAAATACGTTTTCTTGCAGTTCTGAAGACCAGAAGTCTGAAATGGAGCTTTTCCCATGGCTATGGTTCCTATGAAGGATCTAGGGAAGAAATAAAGGGATTGCTAATGTAAATCAAGGTCATATTCTAGCAAGGCAAATTCCAATGGGTTTCAAGGCATTAGTAGAATTCTCTGTAGCTTGATATTCCTTCTGGGTCTATTGTTTGACAGAGGTTTGTTATTGGATCAAAGTCCACAATGACATATTAACTCTTAAACCTAATTACATATTTAAATAATAATAAAGTATATCTGAAATCATTCAATTACTGCGGTTGACCACTGAAGTAAATGACCTACACTCAACAATAAGAAAGTCTTACTAGCAATATTCAATCATTGTGTTTCACCCAAACCAGTTCGTTACTGTAGTTACAGACAAGTTTTGATATGTCCCCAGCTCGTAATATATCATCATATTATCACCTCAAGAACAGTAAGGCACAACAATTTCCTTAGTTCACTCATTTTTTTCATCTTTGGAATTCCATATTTATGAGAAATTAACATTAACATGTGTATTAGTCTACTTGGGATGCCATTAATAAACATTGCAGACTTGGCGGTTTACATAACAAGTATTTATTTTCTCACAGTTCTGGTGGCCAGAAGTCCCAGATCAAGGTGCTGATAGTTTTGGTTTCTGATGAGGACTGTTCCCGTGGCTTACAGATGGCCACCTTCTCTCTTTGCCTTCACATGGCCTTTCCTCTGTAGGTGCATAATACTGCTGTCTCTTTCTCTTATTATGTGGAACTCAGTCCTATTGGATTAGGGCCCCACCCTTACGACCTCTTTAAACCTTAATTAAACCTTAATTTAACCTCCTTAAAGGCCCTGTCTCCGAATATAGTTACATTAGGGGATAAGACTTCCAAATATGAATGTTAGGGAAGAACAATTCAATCCATATCAATATGAATAGCATAAAACACAGTAATTGTGTGTGTGTGTTTGTGTGTTAATGACACTTGTATTTTTAATTTAAATAATAAAGTTCCTTACATTTTAGCAGCAAAATTAGTCTCTTTCTGGCTGTCAGTATTAACAACCGATTTTTTTCCCCAGCAAATGGATCCATTTCTTCTAAAGCCTTCCTGTTAGTCAATGGATTGGTAAACACCCCACTTTCTACAGTAGATATTATTTTAAAAAAACTTATTAAATGAAATTGCACTGTAGCTGCAAAAAGTGCCACCACCAAAAAGGATCTGAAAAATGTAACTGTATTTTCAGTATATAAAACAATTCTAATTCTTGACTTGTCTTTCTTATACTTAAGCCGATAATTCTTTTGTTTAACTTCATGCAAAGATGTCTGTTTAATTATAACAAGGAATTATATGTTTAATATGTTGGTGAAATAGGTTACAAGAACAAAAATAGTGAGGTGAACATTTTATAATATTTGGTGTCCTTTCTCTATCATAATTATCCCTTTTAATTTCTGAAATTGGGAAAATCTTTAGCTGTGCAGACATAACTATGCAAATGGTATTGCATGGCTTCAGTGAGAATTTCTAATGTTTGCCCAAGTGGAATTTAGACCTAAGGTATTCATCACCTCTGAGATGCAATCTGAGAGATTTGAATGTAGATTCCTGAAAGGAGGATGTCAGGAAGTCCAATAAGGTTTGTGGTATAAATGGTTCTAGAAACAGCAGGGGGAGAAAAGAGCTGCTGAATTGCCAGAAAAGCTCACTGAAAGTTTAAAGTAGTTTCATTTTCAGAAGGATATGCTGAAACTAAAGCTGTAGTCAGTGTATTAAAATGATCACATTTTCCTACTTTTGTTCCCCATGTTCTTAATCTGCACCAGAGAAGCAATAATAAATACTTCTTAGAGCCATGGAGCTTATGGGAAAATCTGTCGGGAGTTTATTTTTAGAGCATCTAAGCATTGTTTCCTTGGCATAAAATGTGTAAAAATTATCCTGCAGGGTAAACTACTAAACTTGTATATATATTCCCTTGCTAAAGCTAAATTTCACACTACAATATACTTTAAAAGGTATCTATTATCTCTAATTTAAATTCTGCAACTTTTCTCTCTATTTGACCAATATCCCTGGGTGCAGAGACCAGCAGATAACAGCTATTACAAATCCTTTTTCCTTCAGACAATCTGGGATCTTGGTATATTTCAAGTCTTCAGTTCTCCATGCACCTAATATTTGTTTTTATAGGGAAGTATGTCTAGTAGAAGAGAAAGAAAAATAATTAACCAGGAGATTAAATGTATAGTAAAATAGCTGTCTTTCTAATTTTAACTATTTAAAAGATTATTAACCAAATTAATCAAAATGGTTTTCCACACTGGCTCCATTGTTCTGTTTTGGTTACTCTAGAAAGTCTATGAAATGCTCCTTAGTTTTCAGCACACCTCATCTGCTTATCTCCTAGTATAAATTTCCTAACACTCATGCCCATACCTTACTATCTCTGTTGAAACCACACCGACATCCTCCCCATTCCTATAATTCACTAGTTATTTTTCAAATGCTGAGTGTTTGCACTTGCTTTTTTCTCAGGATGGAAGATCAATCCTCCCCCTGACCCCAGATGTTCATTCACAGAGTTCACACGTTTCCTTCCATTAGGTTTCCCCTCAAATGCCATTTTATCAGAAAGGCTTTACCCTCAGTCTTATACCATAGTTAGCTATGTGCACATGTCTCTGCTGCAAGGATTAAAGCTCTTTGAAGGCAAAGACAGTGTTCTTTCTCTCTTTGAACCCTAAAATTACAGTTGCTAACAAATTACCTGAAACCTAATGTGCACCAAATAATTAGTTACCAACTGTTAATATTTATTTAAATATCATATATTAATTTAAAATGTATGATTTTATATAAAGTTGAAATATTTTATAACAAAGCAAGTTTTAAAAAATAAATGTTGCAGAATGAATTCATCAACATTCCCAGGAGGCTATTGGAATTTTGATGGTGGAATTTATTGCTCTATCCCAAAGATACATTGGGGCTTGCAAACCTATTCTTGAAGCTATTTGAGAACATGGAGGTGTTCAGATTCTCCTTATGTAACACTGTATAGACAGCTTGCTCCTCCATGATAATGGATCTGCTATTGTTCTTTCTAAATATGAGGAGCCCTTTTGAAGTGGAGCTATTTTCTATACAGCATCCTTTTTTTGTATGATATTATTCTGTAAATTTGCAGAGTTTGTTACTGATGGTATTTTTTTCCTTCCTATTATTTTTTTATTTTTTATTTTTTTGGTTTTTGAACATTGTCACAGTACCATATCCCAACACATTTCACTCCATAGAAAGAGTGAGACCAAACAAGATTCAATATCTGAAAACATGGTATCTTTCAGTTCAAGGCAATATTGTCCTATAGATAACACTGATGAATTATTTGGGTGGAACCATTTTTTTCTTAACCCCAAAGTCTTCTCTGGGAGGGGAGAAACATATAAGTCTCTTGTTTACTGCAAAAAAAATCTAAAATAGCTAAATAACAAATGATTCAAGTTTACATCAAATTCCAAATATGGTATCTTTGAAGCCATAGCATAAAAAATAACAAAAACATGAATTATTTTTAATCCAAGGGAAAGCTTCCCTTTAACCGCCTGAAGTTTGTCTGAAAAATCAATTAATAATCAGAGATTAATATGGAGAAAAGGCAGGAAAACATTACTATTTTAACATGCTGGGAAGGAAGATGCACTGGGGTATCACAAGACAGTGATTTTCCAGTTTGCCAGTGAGGTACAGAACTTATCTTTCCATCTTCATAGAGAAAAGGAAAAAGGAGCTGTAGAAGTAGACGACTGCTAAGGGGGTTCAGTGGGCTTAGAAAACATATAATGGCCTGAGACAAAGACTATTTGGCTCTCAGAAAAAACAATGACTGGTAAATTATTTTCTTTAAAATACTGAATGAGACCAAAATACAAGACAACGGTGTGCAGGAAACTTTAATCCTGGTGTGTTGACAGACTATGGTTTTCCTTCCTGTGATATGAGTTCAGTTAATGAAAACTCAGGAAAGGACAGAAAGGACCAGGAGTATTTGTCCTTTTCTTTGGTGTGTCTGGACTTTAGGCAGATAGGGGAGCAGCTTCATCCTGTGCTTTGGAAAGTGACAGAGAATTATTACGATTAATATTTTGTTGTGTGGCAGAGAATTAAGGGACAGGAAGGAAGTGAGAGTCAGAGAGTCCTTGAGGCTGCTTCTTTATTCCAGCATGTCAAAGGATCATATTTTGTGGTACCAGCTATCTGTACCCCAACACAGTATAAAAGGAGAAGAAACCCCCCAAACTGGATCAATTTATATAAGAAATATACTCATAAATAATATTTTAAAAAAATAAAACTTCTATTTTATATTATATTATTGATATCTGGACTATTTGGTATTTTATATCATAAGTTTGAATGATATTTTCTTCATGGAAATGGAAGAGGATGAATTGGGTCATGGGCTCATTTTTAAAAGTATTCAAGTATCTTTGGATTATTTTTTGTGATCATTTGTCATTATAAAATAATTATGTTAAAACCCGAAAATAGATGGATAGGTAAATAGAGAGGCACACTTGGTGTGACTTTATGGTAGCAAATTATGTAAATTTAGTGATTTTAGGTATCATATTCAAATCATATTCAAATACTGTGGAAATATGTTGTGCATTGGAAACAGTTTTAAGACTAACAAGAGAACTGGGTTGTTACCTGATTATTAAAAAGAGAGATGGTTTCCAATTACCTTACTAGGTATCTATCCAAAAGGAAATGAAATAAGTATGGGAAAGAGGTATCTGCACTCCCATGTTCTTTGGAGCATTATTCACAATAGCCAAGTTATGGAATCAACCTACATGTCCATTATTGGATTAATGGATAAAGAAATTGTAGTACATATGCCCAATGGAATACTATTCAGTCTTAAAACAGGAAGAGATCCTGTCAATTGCAACAACATGAATAAATCTTAAGCATGTTATGATAAGTGAAAAAAGCTGGCACAGAAAGACAAACACTTCATGATCTCACTTATATGTGGAATCTAAATGAGGAGAACTCATAAAAGCATAGAGTAGAATGCTGGGTATCAGGCACTGAGAAAAGGATGGTTGGAGAGATGTTGGTCAAAGGATTCAAAATTTTAATTAAATAAGTTCAAGAGATCTATTGTACTACATGGTAAATATAGTTAATAATAATGCATTGTATTCTTGCAAATTGCTAAGAGCGTAGACTTAGGTGTTCTCACCACAAAAAAATAAGCATGTGAAGTAATACATGTTAATTAACTCGATTTAGCCATTTCATATTGTATACTTATTTCAAAACACCATGTTGTACATGATAACCATATAATTTTTTATCTGTCAATTTAATAAAATTAGTTAATAAAATTGAGGGTTTTTTTTTTCCATCAATGTCTTATGGCGTTATACTCATTCCTGCATGCAATGAACATAGGACAATGTAGTGAGAAATAAACACCACTTTGGGAGTAGATGACATTCCTCTAGTCAAGGTCCTAGCCAGTCACTGGTAATTGACCTGCAGCCAAATAGTCATCCTTTCTGAGATTAATAGAGTGTTATCAGGAATTTTTAAAAAAATGTTAAATAAATATGAAAAGCCATGTAACTGCAGTGCACAATTATATATAACCACTTTTTTTCAGTCTCTCCTCAAGCTTGATAACTCAAATCTATGTACCAATGTAGAGGCTGGACAGGATTAAAATCACTCTCCAACACCTGTCAGATTCTCCTTGAGTCTAGTTTTACTCCAAAAAGAAAAAAACAAAAAAACAATTTACTTATCCCTAGATTCAAGAAGAATTCCTTCTCCATAAGAGTAACAGAGGGCTAGCAGAGAGGGCTAGCAGAGAATCAGATATTTAGACTTTGGATCAGAGGTGGAATTGAAAATTCAGCATGTCCTCAATGCCCTAGCACATCCTACTTGACACATCATGAAAATCACGGTGTATCAGACTGAATACCTGCATTTTCATAAACAGCTGTAAAGTCAGACCAACAAAAACATAAAGACATTCAATAAGAGAGCGGTAAACTCAGGAAAAGTTCATATTATGGTCTCCTACCATATTGCTTAAAATGACAAAAATATTCTGTTGGCAGCAGTTTTATAAATCTATGTATACTTCTACCACAGAGAGCAATCTGACTTCCTTTGCTTCATTAGTAGAATGAAGAAACACACACACACACACACAGGCTTATAAATTTATATGGAAACTACTTTCAAATAAAAAAAAAAGATTTGTGCATGGTACTATAATATACGGTAACATCTGTGGCCCTGAAATTAGAATTTGGTAATAAAATAACATGAACAGACTAATTTGAGTAAGATTGCAAGGTGCAAGACATGTGCATGTCTGATACTAAGCATGGCCTGTCTTAATTCCTTTCCCTAAAGCCTTACTGAGGATTCCTTTTAACTCATAAAAGTGAAATCAATACCAAAATCATCCCTCCACCTCTCCCATTAGAAACAAAGCACTGGTTATATTTTTTCTGATTTTGCACTCCTAATTTGACATGTAATATGATGATTTGGATTTTTTAAAATAGGTGCTAAAGTGTGTGTTTTAGGCCTAAAATGCAAAGTACTAGGGTTAATAAAATTTGAATGACTCACCTCTTAACAGGCAACATGTACTTTTGTTCCGCTGCAGAAAATGGAGATTGACAGCTTCAATACTTGCCTTAGATATTCTCCGTCTTTTAACGACCAATTAATTTTGTCCTTGTTCGGTCTAAATTTATATTTAATTTTATCCTAAAGAAGTACAGTAAGACCTCTTATAGAAAGATAATTACTACATTCCCTGGGCAAGGATTGATCTATTTTCCTGTTTTCTCTCAGAAGATACTACGTTTATTTGTTTGAATTATTATGGTCTCAATTTAAGATGTTTTAAAGACATATTCACAAAGATTTTTATTCATGTGACATTTATTTCCAAAACATCAGCAAGTCTCTCTTACTGAAGGTCACTTCCTGATCAAGAATTGAAGAGTTTTATAAATATTTCTGAGATACAGGCCACAGGCAGGATACCAATTAGGTTTTTAATAGAAAATAAACCAATGCCCAATGCCTGTGTTATTTCATGTTTCAGCCAGAATGGCAGTTATTTATTGAATCAAAAGTTGAAGACTTTACTTCAGCACATAATCTACTTTGCTTACTTTCCCTTCTAATGAAAAGATTCTGTTTACATATTTGTAATGCATGTGTAAGTTGAAAGAATATGATAGATTCAGGATCTCATAACTTCCAAGATAAAAGAAAAATTATTTTGCACCAAAATTTAAATCCCCATCAACATGAACTTTTCCTAAAATTAAGGCTGTCATTAATTAATCATAACAAAACAGGTAACAAAGGATGTACATCAGTAATACATAAGAGTCAAAAACTTGTAAGAGAATGGATTCTGTAAGCCATGGGTCATTGTATCCCAAGTGTTCGTCAGTAATAAAATATTGAATTAAAGAAAAATCTCTATAAAGTTCAAATTTTAGATAGCAATAATGCATGTATTAAAATATTTTTATTTAGTCATAAATGCGATTGTTTCTCAATTAGAGTGTCTACAGAATTTTACGGTACTTTTAATTATAATTTTAAAGTCAACACGAAAAGCCCTTCTGCATTTTGAAAAAAATTACATATTTTTTTATAATTAGTTGATATTTCTTTATGAAAAAGCATATGGTATATAAAAGTATAAACATATATATATTTATATATGTATACACACACACACAGATCCTCACATCCCTACATAATTTTACTATGTATTTTAAATATGTTTATGTTTTTAGGTATATATTGTTAAACTATTTGAGATCATTGTCTGTAGTATACATAGTTTTGAACCCCACAATGCTTAACACACTTCCAGCCACTAAGTGTGTGTGTTTTTCTCTTATTCAAAGACAATGTATTACAGTGAAGTCTATTAATCGAAATTTTACTTCTGTATACAAAATGTCCTTCATAGAATAGTTAAAAAGGATATTTAAATAACAATATTTTAGTTCATTTATGAAGAGTACAAATTAGCATTTTTGAGATACCTTAAATGTTTACCTACATCTGAAAAGAAAATAAAAATATAGGCAGTAGAATATAGAAGCTATTTGAAACTATCATTGAAACTGTTATATTCTCAAGAGTTGTGTTTGCTGTCTAGTAATAAATTTGTATGCAGTAGGAAAAATGAATAAAATTAAAACTTTTCAAAAAGAAGTATGATATGGAGAATACTTACTACATAAAGGGAGACAGGCAGAAAGATGAGAAGATATACTGCATTATATTAGAGAAGATCTGCTGAAAGTGTTTGAATACTGAAATTGAGAAACATTGAGTGACAATTAACGGAGAGAAACTTTAGTAATGTGAACCTTCTAAAAAATGTATTGCATTGGGTAATTTACAAACATGTGATTATAAGTAATCAGATAACACACAATAAATTCAAGAAATTCTAATATTCTAAAAATTACTGCAATATTTTTAATTTTATATAAAAAAATTCATAGCAGAATATAGCAGAAATTAGTACATTTTGTAAATAAATGATGAAATGATAAAGATCAAGGCCACCTGAATTCTGATCACCTAATTTCTTTGAGGAGATTTTAAAACTTGAAACAACCCTATGAAGAATGGCAGTTTACTTATTCTACCAACATCAGAATGATATCATGTACTATTGACCAGTCCATGCATAGGCTCCCTACAGAATTTTGTAATAGGGACAATATTTCCTCTGAATCAGTGTGTACAAAGATACCTTGTCTGTTCCCTAGAATATAAGAACTTGAGGGCCTCTACTCCACATTATGCAGTCAAAGAAACTTGAATTCAAAAGTTATTTGAGAACTTCTGATTTATAGAACAAGGAGTCAGCCTTCCCCGGAAGGTCATTGTTGACCTTCAATGTAGGTGTAAGTCCTACTGTCTATGCTAATAGACCTTCCCCTAAGTACTACCCTCAGCACTTCTAGGGCCACAGATATCAGAATGGAAACCAAGTGGGCTTGAGCTATCAAGATTTAAATCAAGAAGCTGAATTTCTAACTCTAAGTGACTATATTTTTTTCTTATATATATTTTTTCCTCAGGGCTAGGCCTCTTTCCTTTAATTTTTAAATTAAAAAGTGATGTTTATTTTGTTGGTTCACATAAAAAATAAATGTTCAATTCATCAGGAAAGAGTTATTTATATTATAATTTATTTTCCTTCACCAGTGCTAAGGAAGTTCTTGAAATTAAAAACACAAGGCCTATGAAATGTAAGGAGCAAAATATTATCAGTCTCTTCATGGCAGGTCAATGTTCCAATCTTTAAGGGATGAAAGAAGTTTCTGGTCACACCTATATAAGCAAACAAACAAACAAACAAAAAATTAAACATCCATAAATTGAGTTCTGAGAAAATCACTACAGTGATATTTTTGCCAAGATATCCAGCTATAATTGTATATTTAGAGTGGAAACATAACATATATCAAATTATGAGTGATGAGATACACAGCAAAGGCAGTTCTAAGAAGGAAGTTTACAGCAATAAAAGTTTATATCAACAAACAAAAAAGAAAAGCAAAAGAAGAAAAATATCAAGTAAACATACAACATTCCACTTTATGGAACTAGAAAAACAACAACAAACTAAGCCCATAATTAGTAAAAAAAAATAACAAAGAAAAGAGGGGATAAAATGAAATAGAGTAGAAAAACAATAGAAAAGATCAATGAGACTAATAGCTGTTCTTCTGAAAAGAAAAAAATATAAATCTTCAGCTAGACAATGAAAAAATGTAGAAGACAGAATCAGAAATGAAAAAGGAGACATTATAAATAAAAGAGAAATATAAAGGATCCTGAGAGACTATTATAAACAATTATATACCAACAAATTGGATAACTTAGAAGAAACGGATAAATTCCTTGAAATATACAATATTCCAAGATTGAATTATGAAGAAATAGAAAATTAGAACAGATCAGTAAAAAGTAAGGAGATTGAATCAGTAATAAAAAGTATCCTATGAAAGAAAATCCCAGGACCTGATGTTTTCACTGCTGAATTCTATTAAACACTTAAAGAAAAACTAATACCATTTTTTTTCAAACACTTCCAACAAATTCAAAACGAAGGAATACTTTCAAACTCATTTTTTGAGGCCAGCTTTACCCTGATACCAAAGCCAGACGACACTACAAGAAGGCTATAGGTCAATATCCCTGATGAACAAATATGCAAAAATCCTCAACAAAATACCAGCAACCAAATTTAACAACCATAATTTAAAAGATCATTCACCATAATTAAATGGGATTCATACAGGGGATGCAAGGATGGCCCAACATATGCAAATAAGTAAATATGATGCATCACATTAATAGAATAAAGGAAAAATCATATGATTATTTTAATAAATGCAGGAAAAGCATTTGACAAAATTCAACACACTTTCATAATAAAAATTCTCACCAAATTAGGTATCTCAACACAACAAATGCACCTCGAGGCAGTGCAGACCATACCTGACAAAATCACAGCTAGTATCATACGCAACTGAGAAAAGTTAAAAGCTTTTCCTCTAATATTGTGAATAAGATAAGTATGCCCACTCTCTCTACTTCTATTCAACATAGTACTGTAAATCCAAGCCATAGCAAATAGGAGAGAAAAAGAAATAAAAGGTATCCAAACTGGAAAGGAAGAAGTTTAAGTTAAAGATGGCATGGTTTAGAAAACCCTGACAACTCCACCACAAAACTGTTAGAATGAATAAACAAATTCAGCAAAGTTGCAGGAAAAAGAATTAACATACAAAACTCAGTAGTGTTTCTGTACACTAACAGCAAACAATCTTAAAAGGAAATCAAGAAAACAATTCTATTTTTGTATCTAAAAAACAATGTATTTGGGGAATAAATTTAAACAAGGAGGGGAAAGATGTTTACACAGAAAACTATAAAACATTGATGAAATAAATTAAAGAAGACACAAACAAATGGAAAAAAGTCCTATGTTCATGTACTGGAAGAATTAATATTGTTAAAATGTCCATACTACCCAAAGAAATCTACAAATTATATGCAATACTTATCAAAATACCAATGACATTCTTCACAGAAATATAGAAAAACTATCCGAAACTTAAATGGAATGACAAAAGACTATAAATAGCCAAAGCAGCCTTGAGCAAAAAGAACAAAGCTGGAGGCATCACAGTACCTGACTTCAAATTATACTACAAAGCTATAGTAACTAAAACACCATGGTATTAGAATAAAATCAGACACTTGGACCAAAAGAAGGCAATAGAGAGCCCCAAAATAAATTCATACATTTACAACCAATTGATTTTTGACAAAGGTGCCAGGAATGCACAGTAGTTATAGAACAGTCTTTTCAATAAACGGTGTTGGGAAAACTGGACATCCACATGCAGAAGAATGAAATTAGACCCTTATCTCATATTGTATATATACTAAAGTCAACTGAAAATGTATTTAATATTTAAATGTAAGGTGCAAAAGTATAAAACTTCTATAAATAAAAATAATGGAAAATCTCCAGTGATATTGGTCTGGGCCATGAATTTTTGTGCCCAAAGGCACAGGCACCAAAACAAAACTAGCAAAATGAGAGCACATCAAAATAAAAAGGATCTGTACGACAAAGGAAATAATTAGTATAGTAAGGAAACAACCTACAGAATGGGAGAAAATATTTGCAAATCTACACATCTGGCAAATGATTAATATCCAAGATAAACAAGGAATTCAAACAATTCAACACCAAGAAAACAAATAACCTAATCAAAAAATGGGCACAGGACCTGAAAAGACATTTCTCAAAAGAAGACATACAAATGGCCAACAGATATATAAAAAATGCTCAACATCATTAATCATCAGGGCTATGCAAATTAAATCTACAATGAGATAGTACCTCATTCCTACTAGACTGGCTATTATCAAAAAGACAACAGATAACAAGTGTTGGTGAGGATGTGGAGAAAAAAAATCCTTGCACACTGTTGCTTAGAATATAAATTAGAACAACCAATACGTAAAACACTATGGAGGTTCTTCAAAAAATTAGAAGTAAAACTAGATTAATCAGTCAACCCAAAGTATGGAGATCTGTAGCACAGAAGGGGTAAAGTATTCCAGTTAGTTGATACAAGTTTAGGACGAATCATGATTTACTAAAATCAGCCAATATATATTAAAGATTAAATAAATTATTGGGTTTCTATTTACTAAAAATGCATCTGGATATTTGGTTGTAATGCAAACATAATATAGGATAAAATAAATACAGAAGAAAGACATGAGATCCACTTGAATTAAAGCCATTTTTTTTGTTTTGAAGCAAAAGAAACTAGCTTTTCTAAACGAAAGTACCACTGGGGGAAAAAAAAATGTTTCAATAATTGAAAAGGGAAGATAGTACATTCAGTTTAATCAGTATTGAAAGTAAAGGAAGTTACAAATTGGGCTTTTAACTCATGCAAAAAGTACTTTGAGTAGCTAAAGCATCTTGAAAGACAAAAGAAAATGATCTATGTAGAGGGCTAAGGGAGAACACATGCAAGAGTTATTTAAGTAGTATCTAGCGAAAATAGGGCAAACCGTGATATGTGAACCTGTAAACTAGATTCTGGTAATAGAGAAACTGCCATAACATCTATCATGGGACTTAGAATACAACCAAAAAGGAAATCCTCTGATTAAAGATAATTCTCTCTCTATCTCTCAGTCTCTTCTAGTTTCCAACTATTTGTAAATCTCATCTGAACACAAAAGTCTTTCTTCCCTTGTGTTTTCATTCTTTTCTGTTTTTCCTTTGCTTTTAAAATGTTTTTAGCTCAGCTTCAGAACAACAGCAAAAAATTAGTTCCATAAAGCCTTTGAGGATATTTTTTATTGGAAATGTCATTAAAGTGAATAATGTGTCCTACTTAAGATAATTTAAGTTCAATAAATTAGATTGAGTAATCAAATATAAAGAAATAAACTTTTGGTTCCCAATCAGCATATAGAGAACTAGAAAGAGCATTATTCCTAGCCTTTCAATAATACTGAAAACTTAGAAAAATTGCATGCTTATGCCTCCTCTTGAATTCATCAGAGAGCTGAGGATACAGGGCTCCCGCAAGAAGAGATGGAGCACAAGCACTTGCCTCCTTGATGGATTGAATCAGCTAGAGTAGTTAATGACTTAGTGGAGGCTGGGTGTGGGCTGATGAGAGAGTGGAAGCCCCGGGAGTCACAAAAATCATGAGAGTTTACACCCTCTTGTGGGCTCTTCTCTACCAGCCTACAAGGCAAACACATACATATGCACACACATACAAGATGAAGAAGAAGATTGCTGAAAGGCTTGAGAAAGTCTCTCTCATGATGCAGGCCTGGGGGAGGGGGTCCAAAAATTTTCACAAGAAGAACATGAAATCCCACCTGAAGCCTTTTCCCTACCTCCGTGAGGGAGCAAAAGATGGTCCCCATTGACTGTCCTTGGCACCCTTTTCAAAAATTATTTGACCATATATATGTTGATTTATTTGGGGGCTTTATAGTCTCTTCCTTTGGTCTATACATTTATCTTTACACTAGTACAACTCTCTTTTGATTATTATAGCTTTGTAATACATTTTGAAATCAGGAAATGTGAGTCCATAGCTTTGTTCTTCTTTTTTTTTAAGATTGTTTTTTCTATTGGGGATCCCTCAATATTTCACATGAATTATAGGATGGGTTTTCTATTTCTGCAAAAAAAAAAAAAAAGTCATTGTGATTTTGATAGATATCACACTGAATCTGCAGTTCGCTTTTGATAGTATTGATATTTTAATAGTATTAAGTCTTCCAAACCATGAACATAGGACATGTTTCCATTTACTTATATCTTCTTTAATATTTTTCAACAATGTTTTGTTGTTTTCACTGTATATGTCTTTCAACTCCTTGGTTAAGTTAATATCCAACTATTTTATTATTTTGATGCCATTGTAAATACAATTATTTTTGTACTTTTCAAATTGTTTGTTAGTATATAAACATATAATTGATTTTTGTTTGTTGACTTTGTATCCACCTACTTTGCTGGATTCATTTATTAGTTCTATCATTTTTATGTGTGTGGAGCCTTTAGAATTTTCTACATATAAGATCATATCATCGGCAAACGAGGATGATTTCACTTCTTCCCTTTCAATTTGGATGCCTTTCTTTTCCTTGCCTAGTCATCTGTGAAGAACTTCCAGTACTATGTTGAATAGAAGTGATGAAAACAGGCATACTTGCTTCGTTCCTGATCTTGGAGGTAAATCTTTCAGTTTTTTACCATTGAGTAAGATGTTCTCTGTGGATTTTTCATATATGGTTTTTATTAGACTGAGGTAGTTTCCTTCTATTCATAGGAAATGCTCAGAAAACTGAAAATTAGTAAATTTTATTTAATATATCAGAGAACTGAGATTGCAGGGCAAACTGCCACTCTGACATCTGGAGAGACAGATAAATCCAGACACTCAGTCAAGGTCTGCTTACCTGGAGCAAAAGCTTCCACAGGTATAAACTGGTAAAAATACTCAAATGGTAATTTTAATGAACTGTTGGAGACTGAGCGTGTACTAGTTTGAGAAACTCCTGGAGCTACTTTCTTAGGGGAGACCCCACCCTTTCATGGGTTTTACCTCTAGATTGCTCATTAAATTTTGGAGGTGAAGATTCATGAAAGATGACCATGTGGCTTTGGAAGTGGGAATAGAAAGTTAATCATTGTAAAATACACCTTTATAACAAAGGCCTACTATCCAGGGAAAATGACTTTACCGAGTTTCACCCACCAAGAAGGACATTTATACCACTCCAGCCCTTTCTGAGGTTTATGTCTCAGCTGAGGTATGTGTGTAAAGGGGAAGCTGTACAACTGGGAATCACATATGTAGTCCACAGCCCTAAGTCAGGGGTCCACTAAAAGACTGATATTTAATAATAATATTATACAATGCTTTTCTCCACCTGCATCCTACCAAAATATCAAGATGGCTTCAGGAGAATAAAAGTGGATTGAAACTAAAAGAGGTGCAGGACACAGATTCTCTGTAAGGAATGCTCTTTAGGGAGGCCCAAACTCAAGAGAGAAGACAAAAACAAAGACACTAGACAAGTTTGAAATCTATGGTATATACACAGAGCAAAGAGTAAACAAAGCCAACTTCTAGCCAGATTAGCATAAAGTTAAGTTCCTATTACCTGATACTATAAATCTGGTATATTTTTAAATTTCTAAAATAAATTTTTAACATTCTCACCACAAAAAGAATGATAAATTGGTGAAGTGATGAATGTGTTAACTCATTTGACTGATCTTTCTATAATGTATACTTAGATCAAAATATCACATTATATCCCATAAGTATACACAATTATTAATTTTTAAGTGAAAATAAATGAATACATCTTAAAAAAACAGAAAAAAATTACAAAGCATGCCAAAAAGCAAACAAAAATACAGCCTAAAGAGGCAAAGCAAGCATCAGAACTAGACTCAGATATAATACATATGTTGGAAATTTAAAGTAACTATGTCTAATATGCTATGGGTTGCAATGGAAAAAACAGGCAACGTATTTGAACAAATGTTTAATATATGCAGAGATATAGAACCTCTGAGAAAGAATCAGAAGAAAATATCAGAAATCAAAAACACCATGACGGAAATAAACAATGCCTCTGATGGTCTCCCAGTAAATTGCACATGTCTAAGGAAGGAATCTATGAACTTGAAGAGACACTGAAATACAAATAAAAAAATCAAAACAAATTAAATACACAGACACACACACACACACATAACAGAACATGCAAGAAATATAGGACAAGTTCAAAAGGTATAGCATAAGTGAAATTGGAAAACAAGAAGAATAAGAGAATGCAACAGAAGGAATATATAAATAATAATGGACAAGATCCTCCAAAATTAATGACAGACTCTAATCCACAGTAGGACAAGTTCAAAAGGTATAGCATAAGTGAAATTGGAAAACAAGAAGAATAAGAGAATGCAACAGAAGGAATATATAAATAATAATGGACAAGATCCTCCAAAATTAATGACAGACTCTAATCCACAGATCTAGAAAAGTAAGAGAATACCAAGCAATATTGAAAAAAAAAAAAAAAAAAAAAAAAAAGTTCCAGATTCAGGCATAGCATATTCAAGCTGCAGAAATTCAAAGACAAACACAAAGACATGAAAGGAAGCAGAAGAAACAAAACAAACATCTAATCAACAAAGATAAGATTTACAGCAGGCTTTTCATTAGAATCTGTGCTACCAAGAAGAAAGTGATGTGAAATATTTAATGTATTGAAGCAAAAAACACTATCTTAGTATTCAACGTCCAGTTAAATTATCCTTTGAAAAGGAAGGCAATATAAAGACTTTCTCAGACAAATAAAAACAGAATAAATCCATATCCAAGAAATGGATAAGAAATGATAAGAAGTCCTTAAGGTGGAAGAAAAAATGATATACCTAAGAAATTCAGATCTTCAGAATCTACCTATGGAAAACCTAAGAAGACATGACAAATAAATGTAATCTAGTCTGTTATTTAAGATCCTGTGAGAATAAAGGGATATAAGGGGAATCTGAATAAAGTATGGTCCTTAGTTAATGATGTCAGTATTTGTTTCTTAATTGCAACATATTTACCATGCTAATGTAATATGTTAATAAGGAAAAATGGGTGTGAGATATATGGGAGCTCTATGTACTATTTTCACAATTTTTCTGTAAACCTAACAATATTCTAAAATAAAAATGTTTTCTTTTAAACTAACAAACAAAAATACCTAGGCATATTGCATTCAAAATGCTGAAAACAAGATATAAAGTAAAGCTCTTGAAGGTAGCCATAGAAAATGCCACATTACACAGATAAGATCAAAGACAAAAATTATGGATTTCTCCCCAGAAACCATGTGAGCCTGAAGACATAGACTGATGTCTTTTAATGTTAAAACACTGAAAGACACACACACACACACAAACACAAAAATATCAGCCTAAAATTCAATATCCAACAACATAATTTTAAAAGGGAAGAATAGTTTTCAGGCATGGTTAAAATTGAATAATCATTCTACTATAGCTCTAAATCCTCTACTGATTACAGCTTAAACCCTGGAAAGAATTTAGCAACTATTTGTTTAGACTTTGAAAAGTACATAATGGCAGGTAGGTAAGGAGAGAAATCAAAACCCAAATAATTCCTAATTGTGGTTAGATCCTTTGTTGATGTTGTTTCATACATTCAAGTTTAGACTTTACGATGGCTGCTACCCCAGAACTGTGCAACAAGCACAGGTAAAAAAGCTTGAAGAAAAATCTTATCTTTCCTTACAGAGGTCCAAGAAGGGAGACTGTGTGAGTAATCCCTCTTTTTAATTTTGTTTGTTTGTATTACTCTCTTGTCCCCAGGCAAGTCACATGAAGCTTTTCTCTGGGGTCAGCAGAGGCCAAAATGATACCCAAATTCAGGAGAGAAAAATCCTCCAGTTGGCCAGAGGTATTGGGAAATAATTGCCCCTGTGGTCTAAATTTTGTGCAGAGAACCCCTGATATTTTTCTATCTCTGCTTGGCCCCCAGAGCAGACCATTTTAGGGAAATGTGTAATTGTCTCAAATGTTCTAGCACAGGGAGGTTAGAACATCATAGTTTTAGCCAGAGACGAGGGAAAAGGAGTCGTAGCAGCCATAGTAGGTGAGTAAACCTAAGAAGAGAAAAATATGAAAAAAGAGATCTCCTAAATTTGTTTATAAAATCTTGGGCTCACCCCTGAGCTGTACATATGTGGAACTGAGTTAGGTCTTGTAGTCTCACCATAAACAGGTCGGTTGCCTGCTAAAGGAAAGCAAAACAAACAAGCAAAAATTAAATAATCTCCACAGTGTTTTACCAGACCTCAAATAAACATAAGAAGACAGCAAAAATGTTTAGGATGCACTGCAAAATCACTTGACATAAAAAGAGCCAGGAAAAGTTTAACAAACATCAAGGAAAAAGAAAATCAACAGACTTTAAGCCAAAGCCAGCTTGAATGAAGTGCCATTGGCCAATTCCAGAATGATTTAATCAACAAAATCAATAAGGATAATAATGGATTATAAACCATTGACTAAAATAAAAAATCATTGAGATTATAATGATATAAATGAATTAATAAATAAATAAATGGGGAGAATGGAAACTTTTTTACAGTTGAATATCAACTAATAAATATAAAGGAAATGATGAGACTAGCAAATCATTAATGTCTACTAACACAAAGGGATAAAAGTTTGATGAGGAACATGGCATTTACCCATGCTTACATAATCTCAAAATAAATATTCACAAATTACATATTCCAAAGGGTAATATAGCAGTTTACATTAGAGCAAATCACAGATATTATCTTACTATCAAAATTAACACCATCACTTTTTGACTCAATGCTTCAGTTACTTCAATCTAAGACTTAGTTCAGACCAACATGTATTCTCGATTTCAAATTAAAATCTCAAGCCTAGGCTTGCTTATTATAACCAGGAGCTGTTTGTGGTGGAGAGCTGTCCACCTGATGTAATCTATCATCACTGCTCCTTCTCCACTTTACTTGTGCCTGCCCTGCTGATGGTGATAGGCAGTGGAGGGATGTTTGCTCATAAGAATGCCTGAGCAATCATGGGGGTCAATATGTAATTTCAATTCTCACGGCTCTTCACTGCTCATTTGTCTTCTGGTGTTTCTAAATAGTCTGGTTTCAGTTTATAACAGTTAATCAGAAGCTAGCCTTAGTGTGGCAGGTTTCAAATTCAAAGCTGGTATTGACTTTTCACAAGGGAGGTCTCCATGTACCCTCCAAACTCATCTGCTGTATCCCGGCGAAGCTATAGTCTTGTCCAGATGTCACTGCCTCCCTCTATGCTGTGACCTGGAGGGGGCCCATCGGAAGCAGGAATCCTCACCATTGCACTAAAGCCGATGCAATATTTAACCTCTAATAAGTTCCTGGACTCCCTACTGTAATTCATTTATGCTCCTGTTCACTCCTGTAACATGAGAAACAGGTGACTAAACTCACTGATAGAGTTTGAATGTGTTGTTTCCCCAAAACTCATGTGGAAATCTGATTCCCAATGTGGCAGTGTTGGGATCTGTTTGAGTCATGGGGGTGGATCACTTATGAAAGATTAATGATCACCTTTGGGGGTGGGGATACTGAGTGAGTTCTCACTCTACTAGTTCTCGTGAGAGCTGGTTTTTTAAAAAACCCTGGCACCTCCCCTCTCTCTCTCTCTTGCTTCCTCTCGCCATGTGATCTGCTTGTACCTGCCGGCCGTCTGCCACCTTCCACCATGAGTAGGAGCAGCCTGAGGCCCTCACAAGATGCAGCTGTCCCAGAATCATAAGCCAAATAGACCTCTTTTCTTTATAAATGACCCAGTCACAGTATTCTGATATAGCAGCACAAAAACAGACTAATACACTCAACAAACATCCAATGGCAAATCAGAATGCCAAATATCTTTTCCTGAAGGCACGTACTCCTTACCAGTAAGAGTAATGTCTTGCAGAATAGAAAATCTTTGAATTTGTGAAGTGAAGCATAAAATGCTTTTTTATTTAGCTATGTGGAGGGTTTTTTTTGTTCATTCCTGGAATCTTTGGGAGGCCTCTGGAAAACAGCACATTTTCCATACCTATTGGCACTTTACATTGCCCTGCTTCAACTATGTATTTTGCGCCTTTTGCCTTTTTGACACTCTATATTTATAATATTTCTAATTTTGAGGCTCAAAAATATTATAAATCAATGTTTCTGAAACTGTTAAAAAACAGAAAGGGGAACAAATGTATATTTGTAAAACTAATCCCAGAAGATTCTAATTCTAAGGCAAATTCTACATTGAAATTCCTAGTTCCACATCCTTATTTACTTCCAGCATCCAGCATTTTTAAAACAAATATGGAAGGAAGGAAGGAAAAAGGCTATCAGGAAACCTTCCTCTTCTTTTCTCTCTCTCCATTCCTCCCTTCCTCTCTTTCTCCCTCTCTTTTTTCCTTCCTTCCTTCCTTTCTTTCTACCTACCGTACAACAAATATTTATTAGGTATATACAATAAAAATTCTTTCAAATAATATTTGAATAGTAACATTTGAATATTTGATATTATTAATGATATTCCTCTATAATGTCACTGTTATTTAAACATATATTAATAACATTCAATATTTGACTCATCATTTCAGTCATAGTCATTAAGGCCATGAGTATACATGAACTGTATGTTTATGACACCAGTCAAGGTATTTCAAAATGTACTTAAGCCCATAACAAAATTTCTTACACACATTTCTCTCCAAAGCTAATAAACTTGCTGTGCTCTAGAAGATCAGATTTCATAAGCCCTCCCTGCTTAACCATAAAATCAGGTATGAACGTAAAGATTTAGCAGCATCTTTCATTAAGGTCTTAATAGACCTGGGAAAGGTCTCTGGTTAAGCAGTATAATGATGCCTCGGATTCCACAGTGAAAATGCAAGGCCTGCTGAACATCCACTACAGTTGATACCTCTATCATTTTATAGTTGTTTGAAAAGGGATTAGTAGAAGACGATTCTGTCCACAAAGTATACCAATATCCTCAAATCTGGCATTATGTCATTTTGGAGACAAGAAACCACCACTACAGTTCCAATGAATCAACAGAAAGCTCTTCCCATGTCCCAGAATCAAGCTGTTAGCATAGTAGACCTCCATAAATGGAAAATAACAGCAAAAATTCTCTATTTCTCACTTTTCCATTAAAACAAAAGGAAAATTATTTTGCAATGTATCACATATGAGGAAAATTATGAAGAGGTTTAAAAATTGGGAGTTTGGATTTACAGTTTATATATCAATTTTAGAAAGAAATATAAAAATAAATACAAGGGTATTTTTTTAAAGCCTGAGGAAAAATAGAATTAAAAGGATCTTTCTATGAACTTTTTGGAGTACCCTTATGTATAAGACGACTGTACACAAAGCAAAAAAAAAAAAAAAAAAAAAAAAAAAAAAATACCTAAAAAACAAAAAATGAAATCTTAACACATAGAATTCAATATGTGGTTAATTGTTATATTGATGAGAAGACATTAAAAAGCAGGTTATGTTTGGGAAATAGTGAGAAGACTGCCATTTATCAAAAAATTATCTGAACTTTATAGTTTAATGTCTCACAGGTGCCTCATGTTCAATATACATAAAATTAAATTCAATGTTTATAACCACTGGTCTTCCCTTCAAAACACATGCACACATATGCAACCAAAATATAAAATACATTGGGTTGTTTTGTTATTTTGTTTTTTGTTTGTTTTTTAATCATGATGGGACCACCATAAGTTATTTGCCCAGGTCAGAATCCTGGGGGTTCTCTTTAAGTTTTCTTGTTCCTTTAGTCAATGTCCAGTCTTTGTCAAAATACATTTGTTCTCCCTTCTTAATAAACATATCTCTCTTTCTCTCTCCTTTTGTACCGACGCTTCTTTTTTATTTTAGACTCTCAGTATGTCTTGGTCAAGGTTACTGTTATAACATTACAAATGATCTTTCTCTCTTTCTGTCTCTCTCTCTCCATGATAGTCCCATCAATAAATTTGTCACACTTCTGCCAGAATAATCATTTAAAAAAAAATCAAATGGATGATATCATTACCTGTTTAATCTTTATTGCTCTTATGATAAAATTCAGACTCCTTATTATGGCCTACAATACCCCCTAAAATGTGCCCCTTCTCTCAGAACCAATGTGCCTTGTTTTTCAGACATGCTAAGGTATTTTAAAGTTTTTAAAAATTATTATATTCTTGTGCACCTCCATAATTTTACTGTGCCTGGAATCATCTTCTTCCCTTTTCCACCTGACTAGCTTCTTCAAAAGAAGAAAAAATATTTCTTATGATATCATTGCTTGAGTGGAATAAGTATTCTTGCAGCACCTTTTACTTTTGTTTTTAACCAAACTTGTTATAAATGCCCCTTTAATTGGCAATGTATAATAAAAAAATATGACTAAAATGCACTAAAATGCAATTACTAATTTCAAGGACTTTGTATTCATTTGGTAAATATTAAAATATCTTAACTTTTATATAAAAGGACACATAGCATATTTTATTGCAGGTGTTGTCTGTACCAATTTTTATAAAATCCAACTCCTAAATCTCTTAAAAGCAGTCTTTCCTACAACAAGTCTCTGTCAATATCCTCTCAAGTGACCACCAAAACTTAATCTCATATCCCTTTAATGCATTATCAACACTCCTGGCAGACTGATGTTTCTAAAATATAGATTGGATTCTGTAACTTTCCAGCTTAAAAGCTTTCAGTGGCACCACATCGTCTATGGGATAAAATTCAAAATTGGTGACATTGCTTTCATGGCCTGTTCAATTCTTATTCTAAATTACCTTTTATGCTTTGTGTCCTAAAAAATCTACTTTGGCTCTAGCAACAACAAACCTTATCATTTTTTGAACCTACCCTAACTTCTAGCACCTCTTACATCTGCATATTGTTTGTTTTTCTTAAATACCACTTCCACTTGGAGAATCAATACTAACAAAACTACATTTTTCTCTCAACTTTTCCTTGACTGACTTCTCCTTGATAGTATTAGTTACTCATTGTTCTATAACCCCATACATATACTAATACAAGTACAATAGGTCTATTATATTGTACCTTTATTTTAGGACAAATAAATATCTCTCTATTAACTGAATATTTCTCAGATACACAGGCTACATTTATTAATATTTGCACTTAGTACAGGGCTGAGCACAGAACCTGTGTTAAGGGATTAATACATTTGTGAAATAAAGAAAATGAATAAAAATATGTGCACATACTTATATATACTTATATTCATCTTGATTATTGAAATACATTTTCCATCCACATAATGCATGCACAACATGTATTATACATATAAATAAGTATATAATGTGTGTATGCATAGTTTAAATAATAATAATAATAACAATGATACCCATTTATTCACCATCAGAAAATGGGTACTTTGATTTAAGGAAATGTTATATGGAATGGCATTGTGTAAATTTAGCATTATATAAGCTATATAATGACATGATGGTACTGGCAAAGGCACAGAGGCAGAAAAGGCAAACCTAAATCTGGAATAGATGCCAATTACAATAAGGACGGACTACTATTCCCCAACAGTTTGGATAAATTTGATGTAATCAATTTAATACCAAGTGATTGACAGTTCCCATTAGTTGACTCTGCTCTGCTGAGCGATCCATGTTCATCTCTGACATTGGCAGTTTAGACTCTATTTTATTTTATTTTTTTGTTTGTTTTTGGTGATTGGCTGATAATGGGTCCAAGCCCTTGGTCTTATTATCAGCACTATGCTCTCCAAGGTGAGCTAACTGGCTAGCCCCAGGTTGGAATTTTTTTAGAACAGCTAATTACTTTAAAAATATTAGAAAACATCAAATGAATACAAATATAAGATTATAATACAGTGTATATATGTTTATATTATTCTTTCATACACACACACACACACACACACACATACACACACACACCAATTACAGTGCTTAACTATGTTAAGATCTATGTCTTAATGTACTTTTTTTTATGTGGTCATATCTTTTGCACTTTTAAATTTTCTGCATATTCTAAAACAGACATATATTACAATTATAATTTAGAAAATATTTTTAAATGAACAGACATATTGGTAGAATAGATGTCTTGTATTTTTCAAATTCATAATATGTTCAAGTTTTCCAGGAACTATAGAGTAATAATGTGGTTTCTCTTATAATATTTGTATGATTCTATCAACATTCATGTAGATATGTTATGGGAAGAGAAAGAGATTAGCAAATTTCAAATTCCAACTACCAAATTTAATAAATCAACACTAAACTTGTGTAATCAAACACTCACTATTTCACTAAACTTTAAAAGGAATAGTTTGAGAGTGAAGACAAACATGTTATACTCTGATGTTCTATTTTTTTGGTTCCCACGGTCACAACATTTTTTTTTTTTCTCCTGGTAACAAGAAATGATATAAGGAAAAATTTTCAGGGAAGTTTTTCTCTTTAGACAAAAAGGAACAAATGGGAAAACAATTTACCCAAAGTTCTTAGAGGCCATTATATTTCTAAGGTGATTGAGGGCCCATTTTGAGAATCTTTGAGTATAAAATCTAAACTATTTACAGTGTGCTCCTATTATGGCCACTACATGCAACCTTTATAATTATGTGAGGAAGCAAACATTTCATCATTTTAATGGTTAAAATTTCTTCTGCTTATTTCATAATCAAATGTTAAATATGAGCAATCTAATTGTTAAACTCAACCAGAAAATCTGTATTATTTTGTAATCATACTGTTTAAATATTTTTGAATTAATTGGCAAACGTTAAAAATTAGACACTTCACATTTAAATACAGATTTCCATTCTTTGTTGAAAAAAATAAGAGTGACAGATTTAGAGGCAACAGTGAATTCAAATTACTCACAGGAAAAATCAGCTAGACCTAAGTAGCTGCTTCACTTTGACCCAGCTCTTTTCAGTTTGCCTGAAAATCCATTACTCTCTTCTGTTCTGGACTTGGTGGCTTCATATAGTTATCTTTCTCCTGTTTGAGTCCATAGGTTATGTTTGTTACCCTTGATTTTTTGCCCTTCATTGTTTCTATGATAATTAGAAAGGTGCCTATTGATTTTATTTTTTATTGTGTGATCAACATCATTTTCAATGATAAAAGCAATGATTTTAAAACATTTTTTTTTTTGGTTTCTGTTTGTTTGAACAAAGGTTCAAACATAATATTTCTAAGAAAGGATATATTTGAAAACAAACATTTTTCTATCTGAAGGATTTCATTCACTCCGTGTTCTCCTCTCCTCAGTCTTTTCTCACCTTCACAGGTATTCTTTGTGTGGGGATTACTGGGGGCTGAGTAAAGCAAGGACTGACAATTTCAGAGCTTCCTAGGAATGCATTTTACAAATACTCATTAAAATAATCATTCATGTCATTTTATACCAAGTATTTCTTATTTTACTGAAGATTTTCTAATATAGACTTATAATTTTATACATCCATATAACTCTGCAACTTTGTCCATCAAGCACAGAACTCAGAATCAAGATCCTAAACAAACTTCAACAGTGCAGAAGTACTGTAAAGGGTTTCATTATACATTAATTAAGCCCGGAAGGCATCCTTACAATGTAGTTCACGTCTTGACACCCCAGGACTGTGCTTTAGGGGGTGTAGTACACGTTTGTTTTTGTCACAGTTATATACTATTTTGCTTTGATAATGAGTATTCAACTCAGAGGTATTTAACTGTAATTTTAATCTCAAGGTGACCTGGTCTGATTTATGCCTGTACCTATTAGACAAAATTCCCAATATATCCTAGCAGGCTATACTGAAGGTAATAAAAGTTGCAAGTCGCCTATCTAAAACTACCCGGATAATGAAAGCTCATTTCAGGGAGCTGAATAGATAAGGTATTGATTCTGGTAAAAGACAATGTATGCTCAACTCATGGTTTGGTAATAGAGTGAACGGAATTAGAGAGTCTGGCTGTCACCACAAATAACTTGAATCTCCTCATGAACTAAGAGTGTTTCTAAATGTGTAAAACTTTCGACCTGGAGGAACTTAAAAAATACCGCACTGCCAAGTAGAGCAGAATGAATGTAAAAGAGGATTGTATTATTTAATTAGGACCCAGATACTTGATGTAGCTCTTCAATTAAGATTAGCCCAAGTTACTATTGCACATTGCATATTAAACTTACTTCTCTAATGTTTTGTTAAAAAGAAGCTAGGTGTTTGGTTGTTTTTTCTGTTTTGTTTTTAGTGCCTTTTAAGGACCCAGTATTAAATAATTAAGAAAACCAAAAAAGTGCCTGATTTATAAAATTTATATTCTACTGAAAGAAATTTTTTAAAAAGCTAAATCTACAATATAATGTTCAGTAGGAAAGAAAAAGAGTGCCAGAGAGGAAAATTAACAGTGGAAGGACAGAGTTTAGGGATGTAGAAATACTTTTTTGAAAGAATTGTCAAGGAAATCCTGTTCGAAGATGGTGGTATTTGAGCAGAGAATTAAGTGAAGTGAAGGTACAACCATATGACTATCCAGGCATGAACAGTCTAACCTGAGGGAAAATCAGATGTAAATCCTCTGGAGAAAAAGTGATAGGCTTATTTTTGAAGGAAAATACTTTTTAAAATTTTATTTATTTATTTTTTAAATTTTACTTCTCAAAATACATTGCACTTGATTTTCATGCCCCTTTACCCACTCCTCCCCCCCATCCCCGCATTGTATCTGTTCACTTGGCTTAAATAATTCAAGGAATTTTTGTGGTTATTCTGTCTTCTACCCCCCCCCCATTATTATTTTCTGTTTATTTATGTATTTATTTATTTATTTTTAGCTCCCACAAATAAGTGAGAACATGTGGTATTTCTCTTTCCGTGCTGACTTGTTTCACTTAATATAATTCTCTCTAAGTCCATCCATGTTGTTGTGAATGGTAGTATTTCATTCTTTTTTTTTTATAGCAGAGTAGTATTCCATTGTGTAGATGTACCACAGTTTCCTTTTCCACTCATCAGATGATGGACATTTGGACTGGTTCCAGTACAATAGGAAAATAAAACTATTTTTAAAAAGGTGGACCCAGAATATCTGAAAAAGTATACGACTTGTTAAGCATCAGGTATTAGAGTTATACAGGGACAAGTAAGTTTGGGCCTTTTGGGGACTTTGTTAGGCACTGTTAGTGTTGTTCTTAATTTGGTTGTAAGGCCATGCAGAGCTTGTGAGTAGAAGAATGACAATCATTTTTAAAAGGAATAGTTTGGATGGTGAGATATTGTAAATTCAATTTCTGTCTTGGTCCGGGTCCTGGTTACTCAGCTATATTATGTCTCATATCACCAGAGGCAGCTGTTTGAAGAGGGAGCCTTGGTTAAAGGCTTTTAAATTTCTGTTCATTCATGCTAGAGTGCCTTTCAAGCCTCAGTTCTATACTTAAGATATCTTTGAATTCCTTGGTCACAGAAAAATATAAATTGGTCAGTTCAGCTTGCATTTTGGCACCACAGTTCATTGTCTAGTTTCACCCTGGTTCCATGGATCAATTTGCTTTCTAAATTATACCAGACTATACTATACTATTATAGCATATTATACTTATACTATACCAAAAGAATGCCTACCTATTTTTAAATATATTTTAAGAACATATATTATTGGAGCAGAGAAGAGTAGCTTAATGCATATATCCAGAGCACCATTGAAATAATTTCAGAAAAACATTAATTCTTCTATCTTCTTGATGCTATTTGTCAGGATGACAATTACTAAATGATCATTGCCCAGTTTTAAGTTGATTTTCTTCTCACTTGCTTTTAACTGGTTAATGGTCTTTCTACGGGCTGTCTTACCAACTTTCCAATCTGTATCAACATAATATTTTTTTTTTTTGCTGTAGATGCTTATGTATTATTAACATTTTATGTACCTAATTAACCATGTTGGTCTAAATTGGTTTAGTCACACCTCTTCCTTTTAATATTTCAGTTTATATAACCATATATTCTGCTCCAGAAAGGATCACTCTCAAACCTTAGTAAATATTGGATGTCCCTGTCAGAAAAGCCCATATAGAATTGGTTCCATTTCAGACATTTCTATTGGTAACGTTGTGTAATCTGTAGATGAGTAGTTAAGACACTCAGTATCATCAATGTAGAAGTGTGTAGTCCATTAACATTAAGGTGATAAACTAGTTATATCAAATGTAACATAGTGACTGTCTCAAAATATACCATAAAGGGTATCATTAGTTGAAAATCAAGCAGATCCAAAATAATAGGGAAAGGAAAAGAAATAGTGTTGTCTTAGTCTGATTGGGCTGCTTTCACAAAAATGCTATAAAGTGAGTAGCTCATAAGCAACAGAAATTTCTCTCGCAGTTTTGGAGGATGGAAAACCCAAGATCAAAGAACCGGCAGATTTGGTGTCTGGTGAGGGCCAAGACACATTCTCCCTGTGATCTCACAGAATGAAAGGGACAAACAAGCTCTCTCAGGCCTCTTTAAAAAGGGCACTAATCCCATCTAATTACTTCTGAAAGGCCCACTTCCAAATATCTCCATGGGAGTTGGAATTTCGATGTATGAATTTGGGGACAACACAAGCATAGACCATAGTAAATAAGATAGCTTAGAATGATGACCACTTATTGAATTCAATTTTTAACACAAGTTTAAATAAATGACGTAGAAATAAACATAACAGTAATTATTTATATATGTCTGACTAAGACACATAGAATGCAATGATATAAGTAAACATGTTGGAATACTTATCAGTAAGTTTTTCCTACCTGAAGATATCTTTTATACATTATTCATCTTTTGTCCTCATTCTGTAACATAACTTAAGGTGGTTCATCAAAACTTTAGTTTAAAATATAGAAGTTGAAGGAAAAGAAACAATCAACACTGAACATTTTCTTTAAAAATCCCAATAATACTGTATACTGTATCTTTGAACTTTTTCAGAAGGTAATTATGGAATGTTATGATGTTATAAAGATGATGCGCCTATCATGATCACATCCAAGTCCTGTGTAAGATATAAAAGATATGTAGTAAATCAAATATCTCTGATTTTTGAGCTCATACATTATGTTTCTATATCTGTTAAAAAATAAAGAAAAATTCTAAATTATGCTTACAGTCAAACCATAGTTATGAGTTATTTTTAAAAAGATACAAGAAAGACAAAAATTTGGTTAACACCTATAGAGAAAGTGCATAATGTACAGATTATTTTGACAGCTATTGATAGTTATATACATTTATTTTTGTTAGTAATTCTTATATTTTTTAAAGTTATTGTCATATTTAATATTGTTAAACCAAAGTTTAGTTAGCTTATATCAAAATGTTATTGTATAAATCTTTCAATAATTAAAAAGACTAGACCTCTGAGTGCAAAATAGCAATACACACTTCTAAACTTATATGTGTAAAAGAAAAAATAATGCATGCTTGTTTTCAGTCATGTATCCTTTTCCCTGTGTTCTTCTTCAAATAGAAATTAGCCCCTTTGACTGCTGAGCATTTTATTAACTTAATTTAGAGGATATAACACAGTCTCCAGAACATTACAATGACAGGCATATAACAGAATGCCAACTAATTTTCTCATGCTTGGTTTACCTTTCTTGCCACCTCTTTTCACGTTGATTCCTTGACTCCCTTCAGTCTTATTTTAATGGTAGTCCTTCAAATTTCTGGAAACTTCAGTTTCCATTTGGTTGATAGATTCTTGCTTAACATGTAGCCTCTGTCACCACTTGACATAAGTTTCACTGTGCTTACAAGAAAGTCTTTTCAGCATGATGCTCATGTATTGGGCAATTCTAATTTCAAACTTATTATGTCTCTAGTTGTCCTTTTCATTTGTCATAATGCTCTGACACCTTTTTCTTTCTTTTTGCAATTCTCTTGCAAATGATGTGCTGAAAGTTTAAATGACTCATACCTAAATTTCATGTTTTGAAAAAAATAGTAACAGAAGGTAAAAGCAAAATAAGTAATGGGATGGGAGGGGGGAGTTGTGATAAAATGTTGTGGGAAAAACCCAAAGGAATTTGGTAAGAAAGCTGCATTGCAGAACACTCTGAGACAGAGTCCAATGAGATGAATTGATAGTACCTGGATTGTATTTGTGAGTGAGTAACCAAAGAAGCCACTTACATAAAATTACTGCAGGAAAAAAAAGTCTCCCTAACCATCACCCTAAAATAACTCCCTCATTACCTGACTTTAATTTTTTAATTTTAATTTTTTAATTTTCTGAAATTCACTACTGACTCTCAAGTTATTTTTTCTTCCAGATATTGGTTTAATGAAGGGTAAAAACATAGCTTTTAGAAGTGTGTACTCTAGTGTGATTAATTGAGAGTAAGAACATTAATAACAATATTTTAATTAATTTCCTAATATGCACACAATGAAATATGATTATGATATAGACACTGCAGAGAATATAACTTGCATTTATAGAGTAGAAAGAAATTTGTTCTTAGAAGGACATAATCGATCTATTTTTAAAGCATAAAGACAAATTGATTAAAATGTCGATAGAATACTAAGAAAGGATTCAAAGATAAAAATGAATTTAAAGTCAGCCTTAAGGGTGAAAAATAGTTCTATTACAGGATCCCTTATTTCTATTAAGAAAGAGAGAGAGAGAGAGAGACTTGATTTTAGATAAAAACTATTAGAAATATATGCCCTTCTGCTTGAGAAGATTTAGACAGAGGTGTTAATAGTTAATGTGCAATTTCTTCATAATGAGAAGTCAAGAGAAATGCATGTATAACTCTAGCAAAATAAGCCCGGAGTTGTTAAATGTTAAGTGCCAAATTCATGTAAGGCAGTTAGGAATACAACCAGCCACAGCTTTGCTGGTGGTGAAAGATAGGCTTTCAACTTCTGTTCTCTAACAAGAACGGTTAGCAAATTCAATAGTTTGTGAAACTCAGATATTTTAGTTTTGGTTCTATTCTAAAGTCAAAATGTCATGTTTGAGGGGTATCCGGGACAGATGGTTGGCCACAGGCCATGCCTTGTCCAGAAGCCCTGTCTTAGAAAAGTGGACTGTTGCTTTAAAATCCAAATTTATACAGTGGTTGGAACAAATACTGTTTAGGTACTTATATTTATATAAATTTTTTACTTTTTTTTGTAGTTCCACTAAGTGGGTCAAGAGTTCAACCAGCCTATATATAACTTTTCCGGGTCTATTTCAAAGCTGAAAATGTGTTCCTTAAGTTTATTCGGCAAAGTTGGTTTACTAAATTAAATAATTCATCCAGGAAATATTTTTGCAAACCTTCTAAATATAAGTTGCTACAGGAATTGCTAAGAAATAAGAAATATTAAAAGCAATTCACTTAAAATATAGTAGAAAAATGAGGCAGTCTATGACTTCACATATTTTTATATTGCTAGCTGTCAAAAATTTGAAGGCATTTTATAAATAGCTATGTCAAGTGTCCGACCTGCTTTCGAATCTGAACTGTGATATGATTAAATAGACACTGTTAGTCTATACAGTAAAAAAAGTAAATGTTTAGAGAAAAGGGGATTAAAGACAATCATACTTTAACTTAATGTTCTCTGTTCAAGGAATAGTCATCAGGGCAAAAACTCACAATAGTGATAATTGTGAGAATATTGTGATTGAATGCATTTACCTCTTTATTATGTATGTTTTAAAGTTTAGAGCTAAATACTTAGCTATGTTTAATAACTATATACTATTGGATCAAAATTTCATTTTTTATACTTTCATACAGTAAATGCTTTAGAAGTCACCTAAGGGTGTTTTGGGAATTATGTGGTGTATAAGTAAACATGTGAATATATACAGCTATTACTTTTTATATCAGAAGCATAGATGTACATAGATCCCTTTACCCAAAGTTAGTACCAAATGAAAGGGTAGAAAACATTGGCCTAGCACTTTCACTTGTCTGCCATTTCACACTTTTGTCCCTCTGTACAATGAATTTCACATCGCTCTCCTAAGGCAACAGTACAGGAGTGATGCTTTCTTTGGTCCTATTTTATTAACAACATGGACATCAGTGTTTATTACAATGCCTGCTGCGGTGAAACCTTGCTGACAATAGGATGAATAAGGAAAAGCAATAGATAAACCAGTTTCGGTGTTGCCAAACATGATTAACAGAGCTGAATACGAAAAGGAAAGAAAAAAGTAAAACATAGACAACGAGGAATTACATATGTTCCAGATAAACACATTGCTCTGCTGAAGTAAGTGGTATAATGCTGTAAAGAATAGAGGAGTCAAATTTTACTCTCATTTTTAACCTGAAAAGAAAAGAGACCTGGCGAAACAGAACAGCTCTCAACAACTCCTCTTTTCTCACTTTCTTCTTAAAATTATTTTATGTGAAGTTATGTCAACTATATTTAGCTATTTCTCTTTTTTCTAGAAAATTCCTCACTCAACCACTTTATGTCTTTCTTCCCTTCTCAGTTCAGTCACCATAAAGAGTACAATCATCCCAGGTGATTTAAATATCCAGGGATAGTTATCCCCATATTGTTTAGTCTATTTCCCTTTAACTGATCCCAGTTCCATCCCTTTCACTTTACCAATCTCTCGCAACAAAGCCCTCTGGAATTCCAAGTCTGTCTTCATCTAACTCCCACATTATACCTCAAAAATCTTTACATTTTGTTTTCTCTTTATCTTCTTATTCAGGGTAGCATCTGGCTGTACCCAGAGCACACAATGTCCCCTTGCAGTCCACTTAAATGCAGGCTGTTTTGTTGTTTCTTTCTGACCACCTCAGGTTCTAGAGAAGTTCTATATGGTAAATGCTGTTGTTGCTACCCCATTTCTACCTTAAGACTTTAAAAAAATAATTTTAAAAAACCCTCTTCCTCTTACAAAACTCTCAGGTCTTTGAAAACATGCCACCATCTTCTCTTTTACCAGCACTTTGTCATATTTTTGGTTACATCAATATCCAGGTAAATGATAAATTCAAAACATTGGTCTTTCAGTTTCTTGGGTTTTTTTTTTAATAGAGCAAATAAATTTTTCCTCTATCTAATTATAATCACACACCCCACTCACCTCTTTACTAGGTTGAATTTATCTTCCTCAGTAGCAGCAGCATCCCTCAAATTGCATTTTCTGACATTCTACCTCATCCTTCCAGCTCACTAACTCCATATGTCCATGCCAGCAGTTAACCAACCATCCCAAGACTGCTAATCCATCACCCCATGGTGACCAAATCCTCACAAACATCCCTAACTTCCTTGCCTCTCTCTTCTACTATTATGTTAGTTGACCAAAAATGCCAAAGCTGTTTGATCCAAACTGCAGGTGTACCCAATGTTTATAACTAAACAGCTGAACATTTCTGGAAAAAATGAAACACCTGTACTGACTGGTTTGCTTCAGATTTGTGGCCACCAATTTCAAATAGGCACTGAGAACTGACAATCACACTGTGCTGAACATAAATTAATTTTCTACTTTTTGATATAGTAGTTTTCCACTTTTTCTTCTGAAAATATATTGTACAACTCAATCAATTTTGTTTTCATGGGCAAAAAGCTATGTTTAGATGCAAATGATTTTTCTGGTTTCCACCACCAAATCTGTATCTGCCTTCTATTCTGAGAGCATAGAAGTATGTCTGCTCCTATTGCAGACCATGATGTCGTTTATAGGCAGGACCCCATTCCCCTACTCCTGCTAAAGAAAATCTTCCCTGCAATTCTCCACATGTTTGCCATATATGCAGTTTCCTTCTAGTCCACTGCACTGTGGATATCCAGACATGCTTTGATATCATCCAACTTTAAAAACAAAAAAAAATTCATAATCACTTGTCACAATCCAGTTGCCTCCCCATTTTTCAAATTTCCTTAAAAAGTTGCCCATTGTTATTGCCTCTACTTGCTCATTTCCCTTTCTCTTCCAAACCAGTAAATTCATATATTTATTTCTGGATCATACTGAAATTGGTCTTAAAAAAGACACTAGCTACCAGTATTTTTTCTTTATCTAATGCTGAACTTTCAGTTCTCACTTCATCAAAACTCTCAGTAACATTTCGCACTACTGACTACTTCCTCCATCTTGTATATGCATGTATATACTCATACACGTATGCATATGTATATATATTTATATTCCTCCTTGAGGATACCATGACATGGAATTTATCTGACTTTCCTTCAATATCCATGGAAAGTTCTTCTCAGTTTCCTTTGCTAGCTCTCCTCGTCTATCCAGTTCTTAAATGTTAGAGCTCCTCCAAGATTTTCTTTTCAACCCTCTTCTCTATCTACAGACTCCTCTTAGATTTCCATGTTTTTATTTTTTAAAATATTTTATGTATTTATTCCTTTGTTTATGTATAAACATGTTTACCATTAGAATTTTCTAAGATAGACAAAAGATTAATAAATCAAATATCTATTAATCCAGCTGCAAAATGACCAACATATGATCAATCTTGGTTCACTTATAATATCTATTATCCACACACCCCAACTTGAACTATTTAAAACCAGGTGTTATATCATTCCTTCTTTACATAATTCACAGGTTTTAAAAAAAGCATAACCATAAAACAGTCATTTAATTATTTGTTCTAAAATTCAACCAGTACTGAAATCTTCATCTGATTTTAATAATTGTATTTTCATATTTGCTTTATTTAAATCAGGATACTATTTTTATGTTAATTAGATTGATTTAATTATTTCACATTGTATTCATAAATTATAACATCACTTTGTACCCCATAAATGCATACAAGTATAATGTGTCAATTTACTATTTTAAAAAATTATATAAAATATTAAAAATAATAAACTTCACAAGCCTTGGGTTTATTTACATTTTCTACTTTTCATTTATTTGTCTTCATTTCAAAATGCATATCTGATGGGGATGCTAACTTTTCAATGCTTAGGAAATTCCTAAGAATTTTATTCCCATCCTGCTTACTCCAATACTCATATCTGAGCATCTTCTCCAAGATGCTTCTCAACAGCTCAGTGAGATGGATATTGGTTGCTGGGGAATCTGGATATCCCGGAGGCAAAGGATGCTGGGGAATCTGGATATCCCAAGATAAACAGCACATGGCCAGTCTCCTTTCTCCCTGCCCATCCTGGGAAGCTGGGGGAAGCTGGTGATACACATTAGCATTTGTGCTGGTTGTGACAAACATCACATTTTCACAGAGATTTGTCTAGAGAGTTTTCTTTCAGCTCTTCGGGGGCCAGAGGACTTGGGACAGCAGAGATTAAAGCGGGACACTAATAAGTTTCACACATCAAATTTTTTATATAGCTTTAAAATTTCTTTTAGTCAACAACAGATTTCCTTCCTTTTTTCCCAACTCATTTCTTAAGGGAACCAGTCCTTAGTCCTGTAGAGTTGCCAACATCCTCTATTTGACTAATGGCATCCCCATGGTGCCAACACATGCTTAAACCTAATGCTTTCTGTAAACTTAATTAGACCTAAAGATATGATCAGATACATGTTCAATATTTGTACATGAGTATTACAGAGTTGGTGCTGTTTATTTTCTGTTGCTGTGTATTCCAAATCAAGAGCCACATCATACATACCTATGTAGAAAGGTAAAATTGATCATCAGGTTTAGATCTTTCCATAATATAGGAATATTCCTTGATTTTTTTCTCTTTGTCTCATTCCATAAAATAAATCTGTTATAATATGTTGGCTCTATTTTTCAAATATATTCTAAATATAACCAAATTATGTTGGTGTATCCCGGTACAACACTAACCCATTTTGCTACACTCTCACACCTTATCTAATATAAGAATCTTCTAATTACCTTCGGTCCTACCGCTGTTGCTTTCATACATCTCAACCAAAATGATCCTTTTAAAACCAGTTCCTTCTTTACCCATAAAAATCCTCTGAAATTTTTATATTTCAACCAGTATAAAATCCAAATTTCCTACTATGGCCAATCATATTTTCCAAACTAATCTCGCAAACCTCCCCTCCTTTGCACTCGACCTATACTTGTCCTCATCCTGCTCATCAAACACAGCAACTGTGTTCCCATCCAATGCTTTCTGTACTTGCCCGTCTCTGTATTTAGAACGCTCTTCTCCAGTATCCTCAAATGACTGCCTTCCCTATATTGTTTTACTGTAAACTCTAAAATCTTCCCTGACCTCCCCCCAATTAAAGCAGCAGTCTTACCTATCCCTAATCAATTTCTATCATCTTATCATGACACTTTTGCATAGCAATTATCATTACTTAAGCTTTTCTTATATATTAATTAATTAGTTAATTTCTGTATTCCTTATTTTTTTTCCCAACTAGAATATATGGTTACAGGACTCTGCATTTTTTATCTCAGAACCTAGGACAGTGCCAAACACACAGTCTGAAGTAAAAACTCATCAGGTAATTGTCGAATGACTGATTGGCAATTAAAAATCTATTGAAATATTTGCAAAAGAATTTTAAGTTTGAAAAAGAGAACATCTCAGAAACTGTGGTAATAGTATAAGTGCTTCAAAACAGGATTATTTTTAAATCAAAGGATTAAGGACTTTGGGAAAACTGAAAAATTTTCCAAGTATATTTTCCAAAATATGTTCCCTTTGGACTTATTGGTCTTATTTTGAAAACCAAATATAACATTAAATATGTCTTTTGTTTGTAATTTTTTTTCACAATAATCATGCCCAACATTAAATAATAAATCCTATTTTATTAAATATATTTTAATAATCATAAGGTAAAATTTACAGTTATAACGTACTTTATTGCATGTAAGGTAAGATGAATATTGTTTTTAATTTTTCAGTGTTTAAAGTTCCAAAGCAAGTTCAATATTGCTAATTACGATGGTATTTCATTCCGTTTTTGTTTTGCCCCTTTTTAGTACGAAATATCTTAAAATAGTAAAAACCACAAGTACATATTTTATGGTTTAAATTTACTTAAAGTTATACCTACCTTAAAGGCCTTTTTCAGATGAAATTAAATACATAAAAATGCCAGGAACCATGGCAGGCACATAAAATGCATTCAGTAAATGTGTGTGAAAGGAGGGTGGTGGGAAAGGAGGAAGCAGATTGAATTTATCACAGTAACACTGTTACGATTAGGCATCATCCAGTAATCCAGCACTTAATTGTGTGAGGCATAATATAGCTTCTGTGTATTTTCCTAAAATAGATGAGTCCCCTTATATGTACTCTACCATGGTGTCCATAGGAGGAAAAGCTTGGGCCTTGTAAATGCTACATACATTGATTTTATTGAATATCGTTGCACTTTGGAGTAAATGGTTTAATTTACTCTAGTGTTTTATTGCTTATAAAATGAAGGCCATCATCATCATCATTATAATTTCTCACATCTATTTGACCAGGTAGTTATGAAGCTCATAGAATCACAGACATAATACGTAAATTATTATATCACAGTTCATATTGTAGTTATGGATTAATATTATTTATAAATAACTTACTAGAAGAGAATGGCTGGCTTTTCTTTGTTTTGCTCAAAGTCTAATTTTGAGATAATATATAACAGTAGAAGGCACATCTTTGTGTCCATAAGACTTAATTTTCCTTAAATTATCTAAGTCCTGTTTGCCCTTAATGATGACAATGAGCAATTTGTTTTCCAGCTGAAACATCTGGCTTATCTGGGTTCTGAATTATATCCCCAGAATATCAATACTAATTTAGGAAAGGCATATTATAAAATAGTAATTTTTTAAAAATAATTTTTAAATGAATGACTAAATATTAAGGCAGTTCTATGACGGCTGAACTTACTATACCACCAGACTGGGGAATGTGTTTCTGAAAAATTAATTGCTTCCAGGCCTGATTGTCAGTTTCCATAGTAACAACACCATATATTAGAAGTAAAATATTTATTTTTTATAAAATATGTTTCACAGTTTCTGTTTTAGAATGGTTCTTGAGTTGATAATGTATTCATTAAGCAGTTGCAACTGGAATAAACATTTATCTACCGGCTCATAGCTTGACTGGAACACCCAAAGCATCCTTGTGACATAGAATATATATATATATATATATATATATATTTTTTTTTTTGCAGCTGGCTGTTTGGGGGATCTGAACCCATGACCTCGGTATATTTCTTTTTAGATTAATTGAGACCAGTAACCATTACTGATCAGACTGCCTTACGGCTGATTCATGTGATGTGTCATACTTAAATAGCTATTGTTAACTAATAAGACAGACCAAACCAAGAAACAGGAGATTAAATTAACATGCTACTGATTATTTATTTGGCTAAAGTTCCACATATTGCAACCTGTTTAGATACTGGATGTTGAATAATTAATTGTGACTGTCTTGCTAATACACTAAAAACTTTTCTTTAAGTTAGTATTAGTAGGATCTAGAACAATACTTCAAGTCAAATACAGGTTTCTTTTATTGCCATAAATATATTCAGAGGCAAGAAAATTTGACATCTAAAAAAGATAACATAATGGCCTTAATTTTCAATAGAACTATCATTTATTTAAAATTATTTAACCATGCAAAAGTAGTACATTTGCTTGCGAACTTTACACAAAAACAGTTTGTTCTGAAATTCAAAACACAACACTTTTTTCCCCACAAGCATACATTAATCAGTCATTCCGTAATACCATCAAATTAAAATAATTTTGGGTGCCCATTATAGCAGAGGGAAGATCTATATCACTACATAGTTTTTCACATAAGGAAAAAAAGATGCCACTGTTATATGGTATATTAATCAGGGTTCTTCAGAGAGACAGAACCAATAGCATATATATTGAGCCATTTCCCCTAAGAAATCCCCTCATGTATATGTAGGGAATTAGCTCATAGAACTGTGGAGGCAGAGAAATCCCAAGCCTTGAAAACCTCAGAATCAGGGAGCTGATGGTGTAACTCTCAGTCTCTGTCTGAGGCCAAAGATCTCAGAACCTAGGAGGCTGCTTGTATAAATCCTGGAGTCCAAAGACCAGAACATGGAGTTCTGTTGTCCAAAGCAGAAGACAAGTAAATCTCAGTCCTAGGAGACAGAACAACACACTCACCTTTATACCATTTTGTTCTCTCTGGGGCCCCTGTAGATTGGATGGTGCTCACTCACACTGAGGGCATATCTTCCTCACTCAGTCCACTCAGACTCACACACTAATATCCTCTGGAAACATACTCACAGATACACACCAAAATAATAACCCTTTACCAGGTTTCTATGTATACCTTTATCCGGGAATGCTTGCACCTAAAATTTGGGTTTGCCTAAATTCACTTTAGTAAAATTTAATTCCTATAGGGTAACCAAATAATCACCTTAAATTCATTCTATGAGGCCAGTATTATCCTTATACCAAGGCCAAAGACATATGGTAGTTCCATCTGAAGTTGTTTTAGAAACTTCCGTACTGTTTTCTGTAGTGGCTGAACTATTTTACAGTCCCAACAACAGTGTAGAAGAGTTCCCCTTTTTTCACATCCTCATCAGCATTTGTTATTCTCAGAATTTTTGATAATAGCCAGTCTGACTGAGGTGAGATATTATGTCAGTGTGGTTTTCATTTGCATTTTCCTGATGATTAGTGATGTTGAGCATTTTTTCATGTACATGTTGGCCATTTGTATGTCTTCCTTTGAAAAATGTCTATTCAGCTCCTTTGCCCATTTTTAACTGGATTCTTTGTTTACTGAGAAGCTGTTTGAGTTCCTTTTATATTCTGGATGTTAATCCACTGTCAGATGTATAGTTTGAAAATATTTTTTCCCATTCTGAAGGTTGTCTTTTCACTCTGTTGATTGTTTCTTTTGCTGTGCAAAATCTTTTTAGTTTGACATAATTCCACTTGTTTATTTTTTCTTTTGTTGCTTGTGCTTTTGGGGTCTTATTCTTGAAGTCTTTGCCCAGTTCTACTTCCTGAATTGTTTTTCCTATGTTTTCCTTTAGTAGTTTTAGGTTTCAACTCTTATACTCGTCTTTAACCCATTTTGAGTTGATTTTGGTACATGGTGAGAGGTACAGGTCTAGGCTCATTCTTCTGCCTGTGGATGTCCAATTTTCCCAGGACTACATATGAAGAGGCTATCTTTTCCATAATGTATGTTCTACTTGCCTTTGTCAAAGATCAATTGGCTATATACATGTGGGTTGATTTATGGGTTTTCTATTCTGTTTCATTCATTTGAATGTGTGTTTTTATGCCAGTACCATGTTGTTTTGATTACTATAGCTTTTTAGTATAACTTGAAGTTGGGTAGTGTTATGTCTCCAGCTTCATTCATTCATTCATTCATTCATTCATTCATTCATTTATTTTAGCTCAGGATTGCTTTGGCTATTTGAGGTCTTTTGTTTTTCCATATGAATGCTAGGATTACTTTTTCTATTTCTTTCAAGAGTGTCTTGGTATTTTGATGGGGATTGCATTGAATCTGTACATCATTTTGGACAGTATGGACATTTTCACAATGTTAATTTTTCAAATCAAAAAGCATAGAATGTCTTTCCCCCTGTTTGCTTCCTCTTTAATTTCTTTCAGTAGTGATTTGTAGTTCTCATTGTAGAGAACTTTCATCTCCTTGGTTAAATTGGTTCCTAGGTGGGGTTTTTTGTTGTTGTTTTTGTTTTTGTTTTGTTTTTTTTGCAGTGGGGAGACTATTGTAAATGGGCTTTCTTTCTCAATTTCTTTTTCTGTCAGTTCACTATCAGAGTATAAAAATACTACCAACTTTTGCATGTTGATTTTGTATATTGCAACATTACTGAAATTGTTTATCTAGGGGTTTTTTGGTAGAAACTTTAGTTTTTCTATGTATGAAATTGTATCATCTGCAAACAGGGACATTTGACTCTGTATTTTCCAATCTGGATGCCCTTTATTTCTTTCTCTTGCCTGTTCACTCTGGTTACTACTTCCAATACTATGTTAAATATGAGTGGTAAGAGTGAGCATCTTTGTCTTGTTTCCATTATTGAATAGCAAAAAGCTGAAAATTTTTCCATTTAGGAAGATAAAGATGAATGATGTTGGCAGTGGGTTTTTCACATATGGCTTTTGTTGTGTTCAGATTATTTCCTTCTATACCTAATTTGTTTAGAGCCTTTATCATGATGGGATGTTAAATTTTGTCAAATGCTTTTCTGCATCTATTGAGATAATCATATGCTTTCTGTCCTTGAGTTTGTTAATGTAGTGTATGACATTTATTGATTTGCATATGTTGAACCATTATTGCCTCGCTAATGTGAATCCCCCTTGATTGTGGTGTATAATTTTTTGATGTGTTGCTGTATTCTGCTTGCTAATGCTTTATTGAGAATTTTCACATCTATTTGCATCAGAGATGTTGGCCTGTAGGTTAGTTTTTTGTTGTATCTTTGTGTGGTTAGAGTATCAGGGTGATGCTGGCCTCATAGAATGACTTTGGGGGAATGGACTCTGTTTCAATTTTTTGGAATAGTTTGAAGACAATTTGTATTACTTCTTTAAAGTCTGATAGAATTCAGCGGTAAAGCCATCCAGTCCTGGGTTTTTCCTTGTTGGGAGACTGTTGATGACTGCTTCAATCTTGTTGCTTGTTATTGGTCTGTTCAGGTTTTCTATTTCTTCTTGGTTCAGTCTTGGTTTGTATGTGCCCCAGAAATTTATTTGTTTTCTCCAGGTTTTCATATTTGTTAGCATATAATTGTTTATAATGGTCTCTAATGTTTCTTTGTGTTTCTGTGGTATCAGTTGTAATGTCTCCTTTTTCATTTCTGATTTTTATTATTGGGATCTTTTCTATACTTTTTCTGTTAACCTAGCTAATGGTTTGTCTATTTTGCTTATCTCCTCAGAAAACCAACTTTTTATTTCATCGATCTTTTGTATCATTTTGGGGGGTCTCTATTTCATTTAGTTCTGCTCTGACCTTAATCATTTCTTTCTGTCTACTACTTTTGGGATTGGATTGTTCCTATTTTTCTAGTTATTTGAGGTGTAATGTTAGCTTGTTTATTTGAAGTCTTTCTATTTTTTGATATAAGAATGTATTGCAATAAACTTCCTCTTAGTACTGTTTTTACAGTATCCCACAGGCATTGGTATGAAGTATCTTTATTTTTGTTAGTTCAAGACATTTTCTGATTTCCTGTTTAATTTTTCTTGGATGCTTAGATCATTCAGGAGCCTTTTGTTTAATTCCATGTATTTATATACTTTTCATAGTTTCACTTGTCATTGATTTCCAGTTTTATTCTGTTGTGGTCTACCAAAACACTTGAAATGATTTTGTTTTTTAAAAATTTACTGAGACTTGATTTGTGACCTAACATGTGGTCTATCCTGGAGAATGTTCCATGTTCTAATAAGAAGAACGTATATGCTGTAATTGTAGGTTTACATGTTCTGTACACATGTGCCAGGACCAGTAGTTCTTAATTTTAGTTTAAATCCTGTGTTTCTCTCTTGATTTGTGGTCTAGATAATCTGTCCAATGCTGAAAGATGTGTGTTCAGATTCCCCACTGTCTTAGTAATGGGGTCTGTCTCTTTCATTAGATCTAAAAGTTTTTGCTTTAAATATCTGGGTGCTCCGATATTGTGTGCATATTTATTTATGATTGTTATGTCTTCTTGTGGGTAGATCCCTTTATCATTATACAGTAGTCTTCTTTTTCTTTTTTTATGGTTTAAGGTTTAGCATCTATTTTATCCAAAAAAAGAATATCTACTCTTGCTCATGCTTGGTTTCCATTTTCATGGTATATTTTTTCCCATTCCTTCACTTTTAGTCTGTGTGTGTGTCTTTACAGGTGAGGTGAGTCTCTTGAAGACAGCATATAGTTGAGTCTAGCTTTTTAATCCAATCAATCTGTGTCTTTTAAGTGGGGAATTTAATCCATTTACATTTAGGGTTATTATTGACAGGCTTGTCATACTACCAGCATTTTATTGTTTATTGTTTAGATGTTTTAAGTATCTTTTATTCCTTTGTTCCACTTTAATTATTCATCTTCAATGTTTGCTGGTTTCTGGAGATGGTAAGATTTAGTTTCTTTCTCTTTTTTCTTCGTATTTTTCGTTTACTTGTGGGCTTTGATTTTTTTTTTTTTTCTGTGTGTGTATGTGTGTGTGTGTGTATTCATGATAGTGATTATCATTTTTCAGATTCCAGATGCAGGACTCCCTCGAGAATGTCTTGCAGGCAGGACTGGTCATGTGGTGGTGAACTCCTGCAGTTTTTATTTGTCTGGGAAATACACTGTTCTGCTCCCATTTCTGAAGGATAGCCTTGCTCAGTGGAGTATTCTTGGCTGGCAATTGTTTTATTTTAATATTTTGAATATATCATCCCCATTTCTTCTGACCTATAGAGTTTCTGTTGAGAAGTCTGTTGTTAGTCTGATGGGAGATCCCTTACAGGAGACTTGACTCTTTTCTCTTGCTGCTTCTATAATTCTCTTTTTGTCTTTGAGCCTTGACAGTTTGAATATGATGTGTCTCAGTGAGGATATTTTGGACTGAATCTGTTTGGGGATCTTTGAGCTTCCTGGATCTGAAGGTCTGTGTCTCTCCCTATACCTGTGAAGTTTTCCATTATTACTTCCTTGAATAGGTTTTCAGTGCCTTTTCCTTTCTCCTCCCCTTCTGAAAAACCCATGATTTGGATGTTTGTGCATGTAAGGTTGTCTGCTAGCTCTCTTAGATTTTCTTCATTTAAAAAATTATTTTTCTCCTTTTTTTTGGTCCAACTGGGTTATTTCAAAAAGACCATCTTTGAGATCTGAATGTTTTTCTTCTGCTTGCTCTAACCTGCTTCTTAAGCTCTTGATTGTGTTTTTTATTTAATTGAGTTTTATTTAATTGTGTTTTTTATTTAATCATTCAGTTCCATGAGTTCTGCTATATTCATTTTTATGGTATTAATCTCTGCCAGTTTACTCCTTTATATCCTGGATATTTTTTCTCATTTCATTGGGTTCTCTAATTGAGTCTTCACTTAACCTCTTTGAGTTTTCTTAAATTTGTTGCTCAGAATTCCTTTTCATTCATTTTAAGAGTTTCTTGTTTTATGGAGTCTGGTACTTGAGAATTAATGTATTTCTTTGGTAGTGTCATAGTTTCTTGTTTATTTGTATTTCTAGTATCTCTACATTGATGCCTGGACCTCTGGTAGAGCAGTTGTTTCTTCTTTTACTCAGGAGTAAGCTTTAAGGAGATAGACTTCCTCCTCTTTTTGTAGGCTGCATTGGTGACTCTCCTTATGTCAATGTGGTTGAGTGCATGGTGTGCTGCCTGCACGGTGGTCCTGACTGCTGCTATGGTGGTGAGCCATCCTTGTTGTGATAGTAGCTATTGTGGTGTTTGCAGTATAATCCTGCTTTCTGTTTGGGCAGGGGCAGGCTTCTTCTGGGCTTCCACCTGGGTCCCAGGTTATGGATCCGTCTCCTGCAATGCTGCCCAGGCACTACTACCTGGATCACGGGTCATGGACCAGATTTAATAAATTTAAAGGTGAGCTCACTGCTAAGTAACAGGTCTTGGAAGGTTGGTGAATTATAACCACAGATTTCTGATTGTTTACTGTTGAAAGGAATGTAAGCAGACATTCAGTTTGAGTGACAGAGTGGAAACCAATCTGCAACTGGTCATGAATGTCTTGTCATATGGAGTGAGGATTTTGTACTTGAAAAGTAGTGTGCAGAGATTTACAAAATGTGGTAAAAACATTTTTAACAAACTTAAAAAGTGACACCCTTGCAACATGTGTCAAGGAAAAGGGCCCAGTTTCAGAATCTAGTTTAGACTGGATCAGCAGCTGGCCAACTTGATGATGAACCTCTTTACTTTTTTAGGTTTCACCAGGCATTTAATCTTATGCATTTATAGTATTGAGGGTACAACAATGAATAAAAAGAAAATCTCATGATGTATCTGCATATTCACTTTTAGAAATAAAGATAAGAGTTAGAAAAATATCTGTAACCTACTGGAGGTGGAAAATCAGAGTAGGGCAGGAAGTAAAGGGAGAAATGACCAGTGATTGGAAATGGTTGATAGAATAATGCTATGTTTGTGTCCCTCCAAAATTCATATGTTCAGAGCTAATCTTTAAGATGTTGGTTTTAGGAGGTAGAGCTTTTGGGAGGTGATTAGGTCATGAGCTATAGCCCATCTGACTAGCATTAGTGCCTTCATAAGAGGACCCAGGGAGGAGACTGTTTTTCCTTTCTACTATCTGAGGTCGCAGAAAGAAATTGCCCTGTGTGAGGAATGGGTCCTTACCAGGTATCAAATCTGCCAGTGCCTGGATCTTGGACGTGGCCTCAACTGTGAGAAATAAATTTCTGTTTTTTATAAGCCACCCAGTCTAGGGTATTTTGTTATAACAGTCCAAACAGATTAATATAAATGATAAACCCTTCTTTTTCAAGTAAAGTGGAAGTAATAGTTGTGATTGTGCTTATCCATGAGTGGTCACAAATGTGAAATTGTGGGTCATCTGCATGAGAAGTAGCATTGTGCAATGAAATAGAAACTAACTACAGGTAGATCAAGTCATCAGTATAAATGAAATGAGCAGAGAGAGAAAATCCAAATGGATTACTAACTAGGATGCATAGTAAGAATGAACGAGTTCAATATATATATATATATATTCATATATATATGAAGTCATGGATCCTGAAGAAATTCTGAGTCTGTGGCACATGGTCAAACCCTCCATACACCTTGCTACTCAGTAAAAAGTGGCTTCTGTTAGTTTTGCCCATGTCCTCACAGGTTCAGGAAATGGTAAAAAGCAATTAAGGGCATGGACCTAGTTAGATAACAATCGAATATTGACTGTCTTAAGAAAAAGGGTTTAAAAAGTCTTGCATAACATAATTTTGAGTAATAAGAATACATGATAGAACTTTCATGCCTTCTCTAACTTGCCTGTGTTAAGACTTTTCTTGTAACTTGATGAAAAAACAAAAAGGATCAGACTCATATACCAAGATAGCCTAATGTTGGGACATGTTGTGGCCTCATATGATCTCCACATTCAAGTAGTTTCAATCCCAGGAGAAGCTGTAAGTGTGAGATAGCAAGAAGGGAAAATGCAAGAGATGCCTACGGAGAGATAAAAGATCATTTATTACAGTGCATCTTTACTAGTACACAAGAAATGTGTCTATGTAGGAGCCATGAAGATGAATAGGATACTGGAAAACATGGTGGCTAGCATACTGGAGTATATGGAAATATGCTGGGAGCATACTGGGACACATGGAAACAGGGAAACAGTACCTTTTAAGGTGTTCCAAGAAACCCATTTTTGAAGCTGGAGGACCCAAGTTGGAGCCATATAAGTGATAGGAGAACAAATCAGAAAAGAGTAACTTTGCTATTATTTTGTATCATTACTTTACCCAAGACTGAGTGACTTATAAAATTACTTGCCATTAGTTAGACATATACTCTAACTTTCCAATAACTGGTAATATAAAAAGGCATATATAATATATAGTGATAATTGTTAGTGGATACAAATAGAAGTATCCACAGGAATACAGCTGATATAAGGGAGGAAGTAACTGGCTCTTTTCAAGGTTGAGAGCTGAGAAAAGGCTTCACAGTGAGGAGATAGTCAAGTATAGCCACATGATGGTTCCGTAGATGTATAAAAATCATCATATCTGAAACTGCTTTTTACTTAGAATTTCTTATTCTTGCATTTCCTATGGCTCTTTATGGAATCATTCATCCAACAAAGCTTAGAAGCTTTGAAATCAGAAATTTGGGCGTCATCATAGATTCATTCCTCTCCCTAATCCCAGCCATCCACGTAGCTAGCCACTATCATCTTTTAATTTCTGCCTCTTATTTTTCAGATAGTTTCTCTTTCTCCATACCTCACTCCCGGTCTTCATTATCTCTTGAATACAGTCTGTTGATGTTCCCTAGTCGAGCATCCTTTCTTCACTCTTTTCTCTTTCCTACCTTTTCCTGCTCCTAACCACCAATTTGGTCTCTGTAAATGCAAGCCCAAGCATATATGTTCTCTGCTTAAAAACTTCTACAGGACTTTCAGGCCTGGCCTCTTCCAATATTCAGCTACTGTCCATACTCTTTCCACCTTGCCATTCTCTTAAATTATATAAGATAGTAATGCTAAATCTTTTATGAATTTTTTAGTATACCAAGCTGGTTAACTCTTAATTGCATTTGCACATGTGATTCTGTAAACCTGAGAGGGCCCAAGCTGACACTCATTTATCTTCTGGTGGTCTTTTACTCAACCTAGGTGGGATTCTTACTCCAAAACTAATTCTTTGCCTCCATAAAGATAATTTGCCACTACCCACTTTATGCTACATTTGCATCTCAAAATCAAACATCAGTGATTAGATTACTAATTACCAAATTAACAAATTGCTAATAATCCTGAATGTAATTTGGCTCAAAATGGCCAAATATGTCAATATTTCAATATAAATCTAATGACTCTAAAATAAAGTACTGTGAACATTTTATACTTTCATCTTGGTTGATCTAAACTTACCAATTCAGTTACTCTCTTTATTAAAAAAAATAAGTTATTTTTTAAAACTTTACATATTCTCAGGAAGTCTTCTGAGGAGCAAAGATATTCAAATTCAAGAATATATATATATATATGTATATACATATCTATATGTATATACATATACACACACACACACATATATATATAAAGAATATACATTATGTATATGTGTGTGCATTTTAAGAAATGATTTTATACCCTTTAAAATGAATAGAAATAGGTCTGCCAGACCCAAGAATCTGGTTTTAGCTACAGCCCTGATATTCACCAAATGTGTGAACTTGTTTAAAGTCACTTCACTTGTCTTGAGCTTATTTTCATCATTTATAAAGTGCTGAAAAACATATATACTAGACAAACTTTTGCTTGTAAGTTAACATGACTCCCATAGGTTTGGAAAGTTTGCAATACCAGGATGAAACCCAAATGAGGGTTTAGGGATACAAAGTCTCCTCTGATTACCTATTACTGTTACAAACTATTAGTGGCTTAAAGCAACTATTTTATTTTGCTAAGAAATTTATGCTTCAAGAATTTGGGAAGGGCTCTGCTAGTGATTTGCTCGCTGTCCATATTGTAGCAGCTGTGGTGAAAGGGGCTGAAGTAGACATTTCCAAGGTGACTTCTTCACTCGTGTATCTGGTGCTTCAAAAATTCTTGGTCACTCTCTCTTTCTTTTTCTCTTTCTCTCTTTCTGCCACCCTAGCCCCACAGGATTCTTTTCTCCAAGGCATGGAGGTCTTTCTGCATGCCTTGGCTTCTTGAACATAAATTTCTCAGCCTTCTTACATGTTTTCCGGCTTCCCCCAAAACAATCATTTCAAGAGAGTCAGACACAAAGCTTTTTATGAACTAGTCTCAGAAATCTCATATTCTATCACATTTTCCAATTATGTTGGCCAAAGAAGTCACTAAGGCTAGCTCAGAATTAAACTGCTCCTCTCATAGGGAGGCATAACAAATAATATGTGGTCATCGTTTATCTACAAACAAGATCAAATATCAACTGTGCCTTTTTTTCTCTTTGTTATATTTTTTGATTACTCTGAATTCTCAGCAGTCTGGAATTCCTGACTGGAAAATTGTAAAATCAGGGCCGGCCCAGTGGCGCACTGCTACAGTGCGCCGCTTGGGAGCGTGGAGGCGCTCCCGCCGAGGGTTCGGATCCCACATACACACCGGTTCCCGCTCACTGGCTGAGCGAGGGGCGGGCGCAGCACCGAGGGTTGCGATCCCGTTGCCGGTCCCGGTCCGGTACGGGCGCGACACTGAGGGTTGTGGTCCGTTGCCGGACACAAAAAAAGACAAAAAGGAAAAAAAAAAGAAAATTGTAAAATCACTTATTTTACCCTCAAGAGTGTCATGCAAAATAGCTACAAAAAAATAAAAATAAAAATAAATAAAAACTGGTGCAAAGGAGCATGAGATAGGGATATTAAACAACAATATGAGCTCTGTAATGTGTATGGAATGTTTATGTTTTTGATTATATAAATCACCCTTTTTGCTTTTTTCTATAATTTATAGAAATATACTCACACCCACAGTAAACTACTGGTACTCTCAATATTAATGAAAAATAACTTACCTGTGCGGATTTGTTGAAAATGACAATATTTCCAAGTCACACTTCACTATATCTGGTCAGATTAGAAGCATTGAAACACCTTTGGTTGTAAAGATATAGCAACAGGAAGAAGAGAAGCGTACTAAGTATCATAAAGAGTATTTTTCGTGATTTTTTTCTCACTAATCAACCTTCATAAATACAGCCAACTTTGCTAATGAACTTTATTTTATGCCCATTTTCCTTGATGCCACAGCACAATGCAATATATTACAGTAGATATTTTCTAGTCATTTGGGTTTGTTCACGTACTTACATTCCACTGCGGTGCTCCAGAAGTAACTGCACAAATTGAAGGACAAACTGACACCGTACCATGGTTACAGTTATGTAAAACGTAGCTCTCAAATGTATATTGTGATCACTCATTGCCCAAGTTTGGACACAAAAACGAAATAAAGGAAAGGTATCGCTGGATGCAGTTGATCTATTCCTTCTCCTAGTAAAATTTACATACTTAATTCTTCCAATTAAAAATTTAAGAGGATGCAAATATATGAGCAGAATCAACCAAAACAAATGGAAAAAACCCAGAAATGTCAGATTAAAAATATTCTGTCATAATCAACTATATTTATATAGTTCATGTACATGGTTTATATAGGTCACCCGGCACTTCTGTTATTTCTCAAGAATGCATTGGCTTTATAAAATTTCTATTGTTGAAAGGGGCATTGACATGCTGGGAGAGATCAATCGTTATCATGTTGTTATCCATGTAAATGGAGATTTGCTGGTTGAGGACATAATCTGTTATTCTAATAAAGATTTCTCTAGAGCTTTTAAAGTTTTAATGCATAAAAAAATAGTAACCACTATTGTACCACTAAATTTGTTTGCCTTGTCAGGGGCAGATGTAGTCTGTTGTAAAGAATACTGGATTTAAACTGAAAGTAGTGAAATCCAGAATGAGTTAATAAATCAATCATAAGCTCCATAATTTGCAAAATGAGGATGAAAACTACTTTCTAATATAAGTGTGAAGAATTTTAAAGAAGTAAAATATACAAAGCTCTAGTAAAATGTGTGATACCCAGTAAGTACCCAATAAATTCTTGCCCAGTCATTAAATGGAGTATATACAGAAGGTACAAAATAAAATATTATAAAGAAAATAGTTCATAAACAAAAGGTTTTTGAAAACAAACTTCCAGAGGATGATTTCAAGATACTAACAAAGACTGAATTCAGAGACAGCCTCGGGATTTTTGAATTCTTCAAATAGCAGAATTTCATAACTAGTCTAAATCTCAGAGATCATTAATTCCATTATTTTACTTTTCCATTTAACAAATGCAACACAAAGTATGTTTCAATCATTTAAATATTTTAGATTCCATTGATATAAATACACATGCATGTATTTGCATGTGTTCATATTAAATATACATGTACATATAAACATGTATGTGTGTATGAATATATAGAGACAGAAAAACTTAATGTTGATTTCTTTAAAAATTGTCAAAACCAGAAAAAATCCTACCAACTATTATCATCAAGAATATTTTATAAAACAGAGGCTATTTTCAAACAAACAGTAGGACAAATATCAATATCTATTGTACTTTATGAAAATATTACTATGTTGCCCTCATGTCTTTCAGCTCACTGTGGTTCAGTAAAATCTTCCAGACTATAAAAGAAGCATTTTGGGGTACAATTAATCGTGCAAATCTTCAGAGTTAGGTAATAAAAGAGAAGCCAATTGCTTCTCCAGCCCTATATTATTACAAGTTTATAGTTTTCAGTTCTTGCAATGGACATGAAGCATTATTAATATTATTTGGATTTATTATATGTTATGTGAGGAATATAGCTCAACTATGTTGCATTAGACTATGGTCAATGAAAGAGAAGAAAAAAAATAATAAGTTTATATTTTATATTAATGCACTGGACACTCGATTCATCTGCTCAGACTGCCATAACAGACGAGGTAGCTTAAACAACAGAAATATGTTTTCTCACAGTTCTGGAGGCTGAAAGCCCAAGATCAAGGTTCAAACAGGGTTGATATCTGCCGATAACTCACTTTATGGGTTGCAGGTGACTACCTTTGCACCTTGTGCTCACATGGTCTTTCCTTGATTCATGTACGGAGAGAGAGGAGAGATCTCTGGTGACCTTTCTTATGAGGACACCAATCTTATCAGATGAGGATCCTAGCCTCATAATCCCACTTAACCATAATTATCTCCTAAAGGCCCTATTTTTATACAGTTACATTGGGGTTTCAACATACCAATTATGGGAAACACAATTCAGTCCACAGCAACACACATGAAACAACCAATCATCAAACTATGAACAAAAATTTGTGTTGTTGGACTTTGCTTTGGGGGCTATTTGATTCATATTTCAGATGTACTAATTGTACTTCATTACCTCCATACTTGTGTTAATACAGCAATGGGTGGCCATTGCAAACTAACGTCAGCTGTAAGCAAATGGTTAGTTTGTGTTTTGCTGGTGTTTACATCATAGACAGTATTGGAATTTAGAAGCGATTTGGAAAGACAGTATTGTTAAGTTCCCGAAAATTAGAGGAGCAGTTAGTGAAAGAAAGAAAGTTCAGAGAATTGTGGAAAGAAAGAAACTTTGTTTATCCATGGATTTTGAACAGTAAAAATTCTGCAGAGCTTTTAGGTTTGTCTTCTTGCTATCATTGTGTTTCTTTTTTAAATTTTTTTCCTTAGGTTGAGTTTTTGTTACAATTATTATTAGTGAATAATTGATCAAAATAAAATAAATATATTGGAAAGTTCAATAACTAATTATTTCATATAAAAAGTAAAAAGTTATTGAAAATCTGCTTTTTAAAAATTTTGTCTTTATTAGTTTTTTTCTTATTGACCCATAGTTGATTGTACATATCTGTGGGGAATGGCATTGAATATCAATACCTGTGTGCTATATGCAAGCTCAAATTAGGATAATTAGTATATTCAACATTATACAATATAATTGATTTTCATGGCCCTTTACCAATTTCTCCCCTCTCTCCTTCCCCTTTCTCACCAAGGTAACCTCAGTTCTGTTCTCTTCTTTTGAAAGTTCAATATATTATTATGATCGTTGTATCTTTCTTTCTTTTACTTATTTTTATCTATTTTTTTTTTTTTATCTCCTACTTATGAGTAAGGACATGCAGCATTTCTCTTTTTGTGCCTGGCTTATTTCAGTTAACGTAATTTTCTTTAAGTTTGTTCATGTTGCTGCAAATGGCATTATTTCATTCTTTTTCTGGTGGAGTAGTATTCCATTGTGTAAATATACCACATTTTCCTTATCTAGTCATCCAACAATGGATATTTAGGTTGGTTTTATATCTTGGCTATTGTAAATAGAGTTGCAATAAACATGGGACTATCCCTTTGACATGATGATTTCCATTCTTTGGGGTATATACCCAGAAGTGGAATTGCTAGATCATATGCCAGTTCTATCTATAGTTGTTGGAGGAACCTCCATACCAATTTCCATTATGGCTGCACCCATTCGCAGTCCCACCAACAATGTAGAAGAGTCCCCCTTTCTCTGCATCCTTGCCAGCATTTGTTACTCTGTATTTTTGATAATAGCCAGTCTAACCAAAGTGAGATGATATCTCAGTGTGGTTTTGATTTGCATTTCCCTGATGCTGAGTGATGTTGGCCATTTGTGTATCTTCCTTTGAGAAATGCCTATTTAGCTCCTTTACCCATTTTTTAACTGAATTATTGGGTTTTTTTTACTGTTAAGTTATTCCTGTGTATTCCGGACATTAATCATTTGTCAGATGCATAGATTGCAAATATTTTCTCCCATTTTGTAGGTTGTCTTTTTTGCTCTGATAATTGTTTCCTTTGCTGTGCAGAAGCTTTTGATATAATCCCATTTGTTTATTTTTCTTTTTTTGCCTGTACTTTTAGGGTCATGTTTATAAAGTCTACACCCAGTCCTACATCCTAAAGTATTTCCCCTATGTTTTCCATTACGAGTTTTACAGTTTCAGGATGTATATTTAAGCCTTTAATTCATCTTGAGTTAATTTGGGTATGTGGTGCAAGAGGTACGGGTCTAGTTTCATTCTTATATGAATGTTCCATTTTCCCAACACCATTTATCAAAGAAGCAGTCTTTTCTCCAAAGCATGTTCTTGGTACCTTTGTCAAAGATCAGGTGGCTGTAAATATGTGGGTTGATTTCTAGGTTCTCTGTTCTGTTTCTACAGGATGCTCCTGGCTTCTTGCTCCCCTCACACTTCCTCTTTACTCCATTATTTTCCTTGTTTCTCAATTCTACTTTTTAAAAATACTATTATTTATGTTGATGGAGGTAGGGGGAGGTAGTGGGGGAAAAGGTGAAATTGGTAAAGACATGAAAATCAACTGCACTGTATATTGATAAATTAAAATAATAGAAAAAATAAAAATAAAATACTATTATTGTTTGAACTTCTCATCTTAGAAAGAGGAAGCCCTATATTCTAGAATTTTCTTCTCCAAACCTATTACAAAATAGCTTATTAACCTTATCCAGTCCATGGGTAGTGCTTATTTGAGGTACTGCTTTGCACTTTATATATAAATACATTACATATAGGAATAGATGTCATATATCGTACATGATATATATAAAATATTTACATATATTTACATATATTATTTATATTAAATGTGAATATATATATTTATTTCTAGCTTTCACAAAATTTTCTTACAGTCAGATGCAGTTATTTTTTTAGTACACAGAAAATCAACTGTAGGATCAAAGTTTTATGAGGTTCTGTTATCCTTCTGCCACATTTCTGAGACTATCAACTCCTAAGTACAATTTATTTTGCACACTGGATATCTGACAACTACCAATTATGACCAAATAACATGTGTCTCTGCTATGAGCGGCTCATACATGACACGTAAGAATAAAAGCGCAGACAAAGATACCACTTTGGCCCTCTCAAACACTCCAAATGTTACTCTGTTAAAAAGTTACCTCCAGGGGCCGGCCCTGTGGCGCACTGCTACAGTGCGCCGCTTGGGAGTGTGGTGGTGCTCCCGCCGAGGGTTCGGATCCCACATACAGACCGGTTCCCGCTCACTGGCTGAGCGAGGTGTGGGAGCAACACCAAGGGTTGCGATCCCGTTGCCGGTCCCGGTCCGGTACGGGCGCGACACTGAGGGTTGCGATCCGTTGCCGGACACGGAAAAAGACAAAAAGAAAAAAAAAAAAAAGTTACCTCCAATATGACAAACACAATAACTTCCATCATGAAGCTCAAATGCTGCCTTTGACAGACATTCTATTACTTACTTTCGTTCCATCACTTCCCACTCACCACAAATCTATGACAATTTTGGAAGGTCTTAATCAAAGACTGTTAACACTACTTAGGATGAAAACTGAAGTACATAATAGCGTTGATTTCTTCTCAAACAAACCTTACAAAAAATGAAAGATTTTTTTAAAAAATTCTAACCATAGAAGATGGATTTTAAAACTCCACATATGCATGCACAAATATATTTATAAACCCATAAAATATGAGTCCCTGTTTTTCTCATTTTGTAAGACCAAAAGAAATTTTCGGCCACACCAAAGCCACACTGTCAATCCAATCACAAGTGGTATGATCACCATGATAATCAGTTATTCAAACAGCCTCTGACTATTGCAAAATTTCTCAGTTCATTTCTTTAAAATGTGGCATCAAAAGTGCAAAATATAAGGATAGTGATAATTTTTAAGTGATAAACTCTTTATGTTACATTCATCTGCATGCAATCAACTCTTAGAACTTCATTCTAATTTTGAACCAAAACTAAAAACAAAATTTTGAAGTTACAGTTTTTAATAAACTCAATACTGAATACTCTGAGTAAACTTGAAATATCCATGAAATATCTATCACTCATTACAAACCATTTAATTTTGTAGTCATTTAAAGAAAAAAAAATGACTTTGGTGCTATTTCTTCATACTGATGTAACTAGTTCTATGAAAGAGAAGTTTACTTGTTTTTCCCTCAGCTTATCTCAGTTTATGCTGATTTAATATAGCTACAAACACTACTATTCTCTAATCTTGATATGTTGCTTGCCTATTAGTACATCTTAGAAGAATTTATTTGGAGCTGTGACAGATAATTCACTTGGAATGATTGATTAGAACTTTTTTTAGGAACAGGTGATTGTGGTAGTAACATTATGCCACTTAAAGATGTATAACTTAAATTGTATCTGGATTAACATTTACACAGTGTATATTTTTCAAACTACCTTTTTTTCATTTAATGTGGCTCTTTTTGTTTTTAGAATTGACACATAATAATTTAAAGTATTTATGAGTTACAATGTAATGTTTCAATATATGTATACATTGGGTAGGGATCAAATTAGGATAATTAACATAAGCACATATGCATCACCTTAAATATTTATCATTTCTTTGTGATGATGATATTCAAAAACCTCTCTTCTAGCTATTTTGGAATGTGCAATACATTGCTGCTAACTCTAGTCATCCTACTATGCACTAGAGGACCACAATTTATTCCTATTAACAGCAACTTGGTACCTGTTGACCATTGTCTCCACCTTCCCACTTTCTCCCCATCCTCTGGTCACCACTATTCTAGTCTCCACTTCTATGAGAAAACCTTTTTAGATTCCACGTGTAAATGAGGTTGTGCAGTATTTTTGTGTGTGTGGCTGGATTATTTTACTAAACATAATGTCTTTCAGGTGTTTCGATGTTGCTACAAATGACAGGATTTCATTTGTTTTATGACCAAATAGTACTTCATTGTGTGTGTGTGTGTGTGTATATATATATATATATATACATATACCACATTTTATGTATCCATTCATTCATTGATAGACATTTAGGTTGCTTTCATATCTTGGCTATTGTGACTAGTGCTGCAATCAACATAAGAGTGGAAATATCTCTTCCACATACTGATTTCATTTCTTTTGAATATATACCCAGATTGGGATTGCTGAATTTTATGATAGTTCTTTTTCAAGTTTTTCGAGGAACCTCCAAGCTGTTTTCCATAATGGGTATAATTAGTTTACATTCCTACCAGCCCTGTGGAAGGGTTTCCTTTTTTCTACATCCTTGCCAATATTTGTTATCTTTGGATTTTTTTGATAGCAGCCATTCTAACTAAAGTGAGGAGATCTCTCATTGTGCTTTGATTTTCATTTCCCTGATGATTAGTGATATCAGGCTTTTTTTCAAATTCCTGTTGGCTATTTGTATGGTTTCTTTTGAGAAACATCTACTCAGGTCTTTTGCACATTTTAAAAACAGATTATTTGATTGTTGTTGAGTTGTTTGAGTTTCTTATGTATTTTCGATAGTAACCCATTAATTTGCCAACGTACAGTTGGCAAATTAATTTGCTCATATGGTCTCCCTCTTTGTTCTGTTGATTATTTCCTTTGCTATGCAGAAGATTTTTACGAGGAAGGTACACAGCTGTGTTAAGAGCAGACTAGCTGTGTGTTATTGAAGTTAAGTTTGCATGTATTCAAACTAGTTTTAGAATGTTAAATATAATCCCCATTGTAACCACAAATAACACATTATAAAATATACACTAAATAAAATGATATCAGAATCAAAATAGTTCACTACAAAAAATTAAGTAAATGCAAAAGAAGGATATTCTTCTACAAATGAATATCCAGTTTTCCCAGCACCATTTATCAAAGAGGCAGTCTTTTCCCCAATGTATGGTCTTGCTGCCATTGTCAAAGATAAGTTGGTTGTAAACATGTGGGTTGATTTCTGAATTCTCTATTCTGTTCCATTGTTCCATTTGTCTGATTTTAGGCAAGTACCATGATGTTTTTGTTACTGCAGATTTGTAATAGAGTTTGAAGTCAGGAAGTGCAATGCTTCTGGGTTTACTTTTTTGCTCAGGATTGTTTTGGCTATTCAAGGTCTTTTGTTCCATATGAATGTTAGGATTGCTTTTTCTAATTTTGTGAGAATTCCATTGGTATTTTGATGGCAATCACATTGAATCTGTAGATGGTTTGGGGTAGTGTGGACATTTTTACTACATTGATTCTTCCAATCTGTGAACAAGGAATGTCTTTTTATTTCTTAGTGTCTTCTTTAATTTCTTTCAGAGTTACTTGTAGTTCTCATTGTAGAGATCTTTCACCTCTTTGATTAAATTTATTCCAAGGTATTTTATGTTTTTGGTGACTATTGTAAACAGGCTTGCTTTTTGATCTCTTTTTCTTCTAGTTTTTTTATGGAGTATAAAAAAACTACTGATTTTTGTATGTTTTTTTTTTTTTTTTTTTCCTGCAACCTTACTGAATTCATTTATCAGGTCTAAGAGTTGTTTGGTAGAGTCTCTTGGGTTTTCTATATGTAGAATCATATCATCTGCAAACAGGGGCAATTTGATTTCCTCTTTACCTATTTGAATGCTCTTTATTTCTTTGTCTTGTCTAATTGTTCTGGCAAGAACAATTCTAATTGTTCCGATGCTATGTTAAATGGGAGTAGAGAGAGCAGGCATCATTGCATTGTCCCTGATCTTAAGGGGAAAGCTTTCAGCTTTCCCCATTCAAGATGATATTGGCAGTGGATTTATTGTATATGGCTTTTATTATGTTGAGATACCTTCCCTTTATACCTAATTTGTTGAGAGTCTTTATCATGAAGCACTGTTGAATTTTGTCAATGCTTTTTCTGCATCTATTGAGATGATCATATGGTTTTTGTTTTTTTTTTTGACTTTGTTGATGGGGTGTATCACATTTATTGACTTGCATATGTTGAACCATCCTTGGATTCCTGGGATGAATCCCAAAGACAAAAATTATATGAGACACACAGAAAACAAGTGACAAAATGACAGAAAGATGTTTTTTCCTTATCAGTAATTACTTTAAATGTAAATGGATTAAATGTTGCAATCGAAAGTAAAAAATTTGGAAATTGATAAAATGCAATCATATTACATGCTCTCTATAAAAGTTACTTTAGATCTCAGAAAACAAAGAGATTGAGAGAGTGAAAGGATAGAAAAGATACTTAATGCAAACAGAAACCAACAGAGATATAGGGTGGATTTCTAATATCAGACAAAGTAGACCATAAGTTAAAAACTGCTATCATAGACAAAGGAGAACATTATATATTGACAAAAGGAATAACTCATCAAGAATATGTAAAAATTATAAGCTTATATGCACCAAACATCAGAATCCCAGAATATATGAAGTATAAATTCACTGAACTGAAGGACGAAACAAAGTACTCCAATAATATTTGGAAACTTCAATACTTTACTATTAATAATGGATATAATGTCTAGACAGAAGATCAATAAATAAATAGTTTTGATACTATAAGCAAATTAGATATAGCAGACATATACAAAACACTCCACCCTAAAGTACTTGTAGCAGAATACACATTTTTCTCAAGTGCACATGGAATTTCTCCAGGATCAGCCATATGTTAGACCACAAACAAGTTTAAATAAACCACAATGGAATGAAACAAGAAATCAATGACAACAGAATACTGAAAAATTTACAAATATTTGGGAATTAACAGCACACACTTTAACCACCAATGAGTCAAAGAAGAAATTTCAAGGGAAATTGCAAAATACTTAGAGATGAATGAAAGCAAAAACACGGCACACTGAAAATTATGGAATGCAGTGAAGGCAGTTATCAGAGGGAAATTTATTGCTGTAAATGCCTACATTAAAAAAATAAGAAAGAGCTAAAGCCAATAACATAACTCTATATCTGAAGTTATGAGAAAAAATATAAAGCAAACCAAACCCAAATCTAGAATGAAAAGAAAATAATAAAATTTAAAATGGAGATAAATGAAATAGAAAATAGAAAAACAATAAAAAGAATCAAAGAAATTGTATTAGTCCACCTCTGCTGCTTATAACAAAATACCTCAACCTGGGTTGAGATATTTATAATATGACAAAATTTATTTCTTACAGAATAGAGGCTAGGAAGTCCACAGTCCAGTGGGCACATCTGGTGAGGACCTTCTTCTTAGTGAGAACTCTCTATAGGTCCCATGGTGACAATGGTGTCACATTGGGAGTATGGGCTGAACAAGAAAAAACAAATTTCTCACTTGCTTTCCTTACAAATCCATTAGAACCATGCCCATTACCATATGAATCGATCAATGCATTCACAAGGGCACAATCCTCACAACCTAATCACCTCTTAAAGTCACCACTTTTCAAATAGCGTAATTGGATTTCCCACCCTCTTAACACAGTTACATTAGAGGTCAAGTTTCCAAAACTTGAACTTTCGGGGGACACTTTGATTCATAGCATAAGCCAAAAATTGGTTCTTTGAAAGCTCAGAAAAATATTACAAGACTTAGCTAGACAAAAAAAAAAAAAGAAAGAAAGAAAAAATCGAGAGAGAGAGTGAGAGAGAAAAGATGTGAATTAACTGAAATCATAAATAAAAGTACAAGCACTAATACCAACCTCACAGAAATAAAAGGGAGATTATGAAAGACCATTATAAATAATTATATACTGACAAATTATACACCAAGTTAAATTGACTGAATTCCTAGAATCACACAAATACAAAAATGGACAACTAAATATCTACATACAAAAGAATGAAGTCAAACCCCTACTTTACATAACCTACAAAAATTAACTCAAAATAATATATCACAGGCCTAATTATAAGATCTCTATCCATAAAACCCTTAGAAGAAAATATAGGGTACAAATTGTTATGATCTTGGATTTGACAATGAATTTTTAGATATGACAGCAAAAGGATAAACGACAAAAAAAGTAGATATGTTCACCTTCATCAAAATTAAAATCAAATGATGTTATCAAGAAAGTGAAAAGATAACCTACATAAGGAGAGAAAACATTTGCAATTTATTTCTATATCTGATAAGAAATGAGTATCCACAATACATATAAGGAAAAAAAAAAAACAATAAGAAAATGGGCAAAGGGCTTGAATAACTATTTTTCAAAAAATGATATACAAATGCCCCCAGTAAGCACATGAAAAGATGCTCAATATCATCAGACATGAGGGCAATGCAAATCAAAACCACAATAAGGTATCACTTCATACTTACTAAGCTGTGATAATCATAAAAATGAAAAATAACAAGTGCTGATAAGGACATGGAGAAATTAGAGCCCTTAGATGTGGCTGGGCTGGAGAGAATGTAATATGGTTCAGCTGCTTTGCAAAAGAGTTTTGTGGTTCCTTCAAAAGTTAAACATAGAGTTACTACTTGACCCACAGTTCCACTCCTAGGTATACCACAAAATAATTGAAAACAGGTACTTAAGTAAATGTATGTGCATGTTTACAGCAGAAGTATTCATGAGTGTAAAAAATGGAAACAGCCCATGTTCATTAAGGAATAAATAGATAAACAATATGTGGAATATACATAAAATGGAATATTATTCAGCCATGAAAAGAGACTGAAGTTTTGATATATGCCACAATGTGGATGAACTTGGAAAACTTTATGCAAAGTGAAAGAAACCACACTTGAATGGTCACATACCTTATGATTCTATTTATATGAAAAACTTATAATAGAAAAATTCATAGAGACAGAACATTATTAATGGCTGCCAGGGGCTGGGATAAAGTGGGTATCAGACAAAATTACTTAATGGTTAAGGGATTTTACTTTGGAGTGATGGGAATATTTTGGAAACAATTAGAGGTGGTGGCTGTGCAACATTGTGAATATACTAACTGCTACTGACTTATTCACTTAAAATGATTAATTATATGTTATTTATATGAATTTTAACTCAATTAATCATTTAAAAAAATAAACTGTAAAATGCATTAGATAAAATAATGTTGGCACAATATTTTAGTTCAGGAGAGGGAAATTATAGTCCATGTGCAAACTCCAGCCCATCACCTGTTTTTATTCACCCTTTGTGCTAAGAATGGCTTTTACATTTTTAAATGGTCAAAAAAACATAAAGAATATAAACTTTTATTAAAAAGCAGTAGTCTGATTTCAACCTTACTGAATTTACAGAAAAACTATTACTGCTGTCTGTTCCTTGGATATTAGAAAAAGATCATTTAAAAAGCCTTTTCTTTATATATAAATCTATTACTGCCATCTTCTGAAGAAAATGTTATATTAATTTGACCCAATTAAGGTAACATGGTTGTAGTGGAAAGTATTGAAGAAAAGTACATGGACACCTGAGTTCAAATTATAGCTCTGACATATATTTGAGTATGATATTTGGAAACATAATTTTTTTCCTCATGATTTAATCCTCAGTTCTCTCATATGTAAAAGAAAATCTTAATATTTCAAAGATTTTGTGACAGTTAAGGATAGTGTATGTAAAATTCATGTCACAAAGTAATTATACAGTAAAATTGTACTTTTTAAGTCATTAATGAGCCAGATAAATTTTTTTTCTAAATTTTAAAACCATTTCCTCAGTGGCCTCTCCGATTTGTAGCTATAGTGTCATACTAGTTCATTTTTTAAACAATATGCATTACTTTTTAGAGCAGGTTTAGGTTCACAGGAAAATTTAGCAGAAAGTACAGAGAGTCCCTATATAGCCCATGGAGCCACAAGCATTAATTCCTTTTTTAATCACATATAGAAAAATATTTTTACTGAATATAGAACAATTAATTTTAGCTCTCTTTTATGATATAAGCCCCTGTTCTTTGTGTAGCACCCTACAAATACTTTTTTTTTTTGGTATGTAATAATTGTACTTATTTATGGGGTACAGAGTAATATTTTGATATACGTATACACCATGTGGTTATCAGATCAGGCTAATTAGTATATTCATCACCACAAACATTTGTCATTTCTTTGTGATGAGCATATTTGAACCCTCTTCTAGCCATTTGAAAACATACAATAAATTATTGTTAATTATAGACACCTAGCACTATTATATAATATTAGAACTTATTCTTCAAATCTAGCTGTAACCCTGTTACCATTAACTAATCTCACACTATCTTCCCTTCCACCTACCCTTCTCAGACTCTGGTAACTTCAATTCTACTCTCTGCTTCTATGAGCTCACTTTTACATAGCTCCCACATATGGGTGAGAACATGTGTCATATCTCTTTCTGTGCCTGCCAAGTTTTGTTTAATGAAATGCCTTCCAGGTTCATCCATGCTGCTGTAAATGATATGACTTTGTTCTTTTACATGTCTGAGTAGTATTCCATTGTGCGTATATATCCATTAATCAGTTGATGAACACAAGGTGATTCCATATCTTGGCTATTGTAAATATACTGCAATAATCATGGGGTGCAGGTATCCCTCTGATATGCTGATTTCCTTTCTTTCAGATAAATCAACATTAGCAGGATTATTGAATCTCCTAGTAGTTCTATTTTAGTTTTTGTGGAACCTCCAAACTGTTTTCCATGATGGCTACACTGATTTACAGTACCACCAGCAGTGCGTAAGATTTTCCTTTTCTCCACATCTTGCCAGCATTTCTTGTTTTTTTATGTTTTTGATGAAAGCTATTTTAACTGGATTGAGATGATGTCTCAATGTGGTTTTGATCACATTTTTCTTATGATTTGTGATATTGAGCATTTTATCATATACCTGTTGGCCATTTGTATGTCTTCTTTTGCGAAATGTCTATTCAGGTCATTTGCCCATTTTTAATTTAATTATTTGTTTTTCTTTTGTTTTTGTTTTTTGCTTTTTTGTTTTGTTTTATATTTTTTGCTGTTGAGTTGTGTAAGTTCCTTGTATATTCTGTGTATTGGTCCTCTATAGAATTTGTAATTTGAAAATATATTCTCCCACTCTGTAGTTGCCTCTTCACTATGTTGATTGTTTCCTTTGCTGTGCAAAAGCTTTCTAGTTTGATGTAGTCCAATGTGTCTACTTTTGGTTTTGTTTCTTGAGCTTTAGAAGTCTTTTTCGTAGAAGTTTTGCCCACACCAATGTCTTGAAGCATTCCTCCTATGTTTTCCTCTAGTAGTTTCAGGTCTTGTATTTAAGACCCAAATAACAATTGGAAATGAAGAAGGAGACATTACAGCCAATACCACGTGAGATACTGAGAATCATTAGAGACTATTTTAAATAATTACAAGCCAACAAATTTGAAAACCTGGAAGAAATGGATAAATTTCTGGACACATACACACTACCAAGACTAAAGCAAGAAGATATAGAAAACCTGAATGGACCAATAACAAGCAATGAGAATGAAGAAATAATCAGGGCCAGCCCCATGGCGCACTCGGGAGAGTGCGGCACTTGGGAGCGCAGTGGTGCTCCCGCCATGGGTTCGGATCGTATATAGGGATGGCCAGTGCATGCACTGGCTGAGCACAGTGTGGGTTGCGGTCCCCTAACCAGTCCCCAAAAATGACAAAAGAAACAACAAAGAAAGAAAGAATCAGCAGTCTCTCAACAAAGAAAAGCCCGGGACCAGATGGCTTTACTGCTGGATTCTACCAAACTATTGAAGAAGAATTACTACAAATTCTCTTCAAACTATTCCAAAAAATTGAAAGAGGCCATTCTCTCAAACTCATTCTATGAAGCCAGCATCACCCTGATACAAAGACCAGACAAATACACAACATAAAAAGAAATATCTTCGATGAACATAGATGCAAAATTCCTCAATAAAATATTAGCAAACAGAATACAGCAAAAAAATAATAATAATAATAATTAATAAATAATAATTATACACCACAAACAAGTAGAATTCATCCCAGGGAGGCAAGGATGGTTCAACATATGCAAGTCAATAAATGAAATACACCATGTTGACAAAATCAAGGACAAAAATCATATGGTTTTCTCAATAGATGCAGAAAAAGCATTTGACAAAATTCAACATCACTTTGTGATAAATACTCTCAGCAAATTAGGTATAGAAGGAAAGTATCTCAACACAATAAAAGCCATAAATGGCAAACCTACCACCAATATCCTGAATGGGATACTTTTCCCTTACAATGTGAACAACACAAGGATGCCCACTCTCACCACTCCTATTTAACATAGTATTTGAAGTACTTGACAGAGTACTCAAGAAAGAGAAAGAAATAAACGGTATCCAGATTCAAAAAGACAAAGCCAAATTCTCTCTGTTTGCAGACAGCATGATCCTATACATAGACAATGCTAAAGACTTTACAAAAAAAAAAAAAAATTCTTGGAGTTGATAAACAATTTCAGTAAAGTTGCAGAATACAAAAGAAACACACAAAAATCAGTAGTGTTTTTATACTCCAACAATGAACTAGCAGAAAAAAAATATTAAGAAAACTAGCTCATTTACAGTAGTCACCAAAACCATAAATAGATAAATAAAATACCTCACAATGAATGTAACCAGGGAGGTAAAAGATCTCTACAATGAGGACTACAAATTACTGTCGAGAGAAATTAAAGAGGACACAAAAAGATGGAAAAACATTCCATGCTCTTGGATTAAAATAATTAACATTGTGAAAATGCCCATACTACCCAAAATGAGCCATAAATTCACTGCAATTCCCATCAATATACCAATGACATTCTTCACAGAAATAGAAAAATAATCCTAACATTCATATGAAAAAACAAAAGACCCCAAACAGCCAAAGCAACGCTGGGCAAAAAAACTTACAGCTGCAGGTATAACACTACCTAAGTTCAAATTATACTACAAAGCTATAGTAACCCAAATGGCATGGTTTTGGCATGAAAAACAGACACATGTACCAATGGAAAAGAGTAGAGAACCCAGAAATCAACCCTCATCCAACTGATCTTCAACAAAGAAACCAAGAATGTACATTGGGGGAAAGACTTCCTCTACAATAAATGGTGCTGGGAAAACTGGACAGCCTTACATAGAAGAATGAAACTAGACCCGTACCTTTTGCTATATACCATAATAGACTCAAAATGGATTGAAGTCTTAAATATAAGACTTGAAAGTATAAAAGTCCCCCCCAAAAAAATAGGAGAAAAACTTCAGGAAGTAGGACTGGGCAAAGACTTTATTAATATGACCCCCAAAGCACAGGTAACTAAAGGAAAAATAGACAAATGGAACTATATCAAACTAAAAAGCTTCTGCACAGCAAAAGAAACAATTAAGAGAGTGAAAACACAATCTACAGATTTGGAGAAAATATTTGCAAACTATGTATCTGACAAAGGACTAATATCCAGAATACACAAGGAATTCAAACAACTTAACCATAAAATAACAAATAACACAAAAGTTTGGCAAAGGAGTTAAATAGGCACTTCTCAAAAGAATATACACAAATGGCCAACAGACACATGAAAAAATGTTCAACATCATTTAGCATGAGGGAAATGCAAGTCAAAACTACATTGAAAAAATATTTCATCCCAGTTAAACAGACTAGTATCAAAAGACAGTGAATAACAAATGCTGGCGAGGATGCAGAGAAGGGGGGACTCTCCTACACTGTTAGTGGGACTGTAAATTGGTGTTGCCATTATGGAAAACAGTATGGAGATTCCTCAAACAACTGTAGATAGAACTGGCATATGATCCAGCAATTTCACTGCTGGTTATGTACTCAAAGAAATGGAAATAATCATGTCAAAGGGATACCTGAACCCCATGTTTATCACAGCTCTATTTACAATAGCCAAGAGTTGGAACCAACCTAAATGTCCATTGTTAGACAACTGGATAAGAAAAATGTGGTATAAATACAAAATGGGATAGTGCTATGCTATATAGATATAACGAAACAAACTTAAATACTGCCATTTGCAGTAACATTGATAAATTTAGAGAAAATCATATTAAATGAAATAAGCAAGGCACAGAAAGAGAAATACCTCTGAAAGAGAAATGTCCTCATTCAGAGATGGGAGCAATAAAATAAACACATTTTTTAAAAAGAAAAATAAAACAATCACAATAACATGTCAAACTTTCAAAACAACTTTCATCTGGATGACCAGTTTTCCCATCACCACTTATTAAAGAGGCTATCCTTTCCTCAATGTATGTTCCTGGCACCTTTGTCAAAAATCAGTTGGCTGTAGATACATGGATTTATTTCTGGATTCTCTACTGTGTTCCATTGGTCCATGTGCCTGTTTTATGCCAGTACCATGCTGTTTTGGTTTCTATAACTTTGTAGTATATTTTGAAGTTGGGGAAAGTGTTGTCTCCAGCTTTGATCATTTTTCTCAGGATTGCATTGGCTGTTCATGGTCTTTTGTTGGTCTATATAAATTTTAGGATTTTTTTTTATTACCATGAAAAATGCCATTGGTATTTTGATGGGGATTGCATTGAATCTGTAGATCACTTTGGGTAGAATGGTTATTTCAAAAATATTAATCCTTCCAATTCATGAATATTCAACGTCTTTTCTTTTTGTGTGTGTCTTGTGTGATTTCTTTCATCTGTGTTTTGTAGTATTCATTGTAGAGACTTTTTACTTCCTTGGTTAACTTTATTACTAGGTATTTTATTTTACTTATTTTTGCAGCTATTGTACATGAGATTGATTTATTTTTCAGTTGATTTGTTGGTGGTGTATAGAAATACTATTAATTTTCACGTGTTGATTTTGTATCCTGCAAATTTACTGAATTTGTTGATCATTTCTAAGAGTTTTCTGGTGGAGTCATTAGGTTTTTCTATATATAAGATCACATCATCTGCAAATGGATAATTTGACTTTCTCTTTTCCAATTTAGATGTCTTTTATTTTTTTTTCTATTGCTGAATTGCTGTTGCTAGAACTTCCAGTACTATGTTGAATAAGAGTGGTGAAAGTGAGCATCCTTTTCTTTCCCTGTTCTTAGAGAAAAACTTTTCATCTTTTTCCTGCTCAATATGATATTCACTGTGTGTTTGCTTTTCAGCTTATGCTAGAATGTGTGTGAGAATCTTTTGGCCTGCAGGTTAGCTAAAGTAGTTGATAGAAAGATGGAATTATTTATTAAATCCAGTTTGATTTAAAAATATACAGGTGACCTCAATTATTTATATCAACCTAAATGAAAAATTGATCTTTTCTTTAAATAGTATTAGCTATTTTAACCTTGTTGTAGCCCTTGATTGATTTTATTACATTGGGTGGGTGGGATAGAAGCTTGCTATTTTTTGGTTGTTTGTTGTTATTTTTTTTGTTTGTTTTGTCGTGGTTAGAATGCTAAAATTAGATCTATCCTTTTAACAAATTTTTAAGTGCACAGTACAGTATTCTTAACCAAAAGCATGCAAATTACTCATCTTGCATGATTAAAACTTTATACCCATTGAACAGCAGCTTCCTATTTCCTCCTTACCCTAGTTCCTGGTGACCACCATTCTTCTCTCTGTTTCTATGAGTTTGACTATTTTTAGGTACCTCATACAAGTGAAATTATGCAGTATTTGTCCTTCTGTGAATGGCTTATTTGATTTAGCATAGAGTCTCCACGTTCATACATGTTGTCACGTATGGCAGGATTTCCTTATTTTTTTAAGGCTAAACAATATTTCATTGCAAGAAATTAGTAGTTTTTTGATTCATTCATCAACTACTTTTTGTAGAATTTTTCTAACCTTGGTCTAGTTCAGAATCTCTCAACCATGGCACTACTGACACCTTGGGTTGTATAATTCTAGGGGCAGAGAAATTCATTGTGTCACATAGTAATTATAAACTTCTTTCTTGTCATAATTTTGCTTTGAAAATTTTACCTTGCAAAATCAGTAATGAATTGAAATATTTCTAATATTTTTAAGGCAGATGAAATTTTTTTTTCACATAAAATTATATCTGAGATAAACATAGTGTGAATTAATACCCATTTTTCTTTTACATAACTAACAGCAATAATGTAATCTCAGATTAAATCACGTATAAAACTATATTTTTATATTTTCTTCATTTTGGGAGAGATTATGATAATTAGACTATATCACAAGTAATTGAACCATAATGGCTTGTTAATGACCTCATCTTACACCTCTAGCCTTTTTGTATGTAAATGCATACTCTGAATTATTTTTATGCATGGAAGCTTTAACTTTTGTTTTAAGTTTTATTTTCATGGAGTTACACCAAAGTAGTATCAATACTTGCGCTGCATTCACATGTTTGAATTTCAACCTTCCCTACAAAACAAGTCACTTACAATACAGGCCAAATCACTGATACAGAGTCAGAAGTTACTCATATATAAAACAAAAGGATCTGACTTAAAAATTAGTATGATCTTTTAATCTCTATGCTACAGTAAACCTGTGAAGTCTGCACTCGTTGCAATTACTGTATTTTTACCACTGGATAAAAGAAACTGAAAACATTAAATTTGGGACCTAATGTGGACTAAATACCAAATAAGTCATATGGCTGTTTTGGCTTCACTTGGTTTTGAAGGATATTGGATATTTTATTTTCCTATGATCTTACTTTTTGATAACAGAGACATTCTGGGATTTTCTTGGAATTATCATTTCCTAGATTCCATCAAATTTCTGGTTTACCTATTTCTTAGTTTATCAATCTGACAGTGTAGTATGATTTAGCTAGATTTTGGATTATTTATCCTAAGAAGACAGGGCCAGATGTCTGTGAAGAAGTTGATAGACAATCTACAAATAGTAGTGATATATACAATATTTATCAGGCAACTAGATCCTGCAAGCATTGAAAGATAATAAGTGATTGATGCAAAGCTCAGAGAAATAATTAATTACTTATGTGTTAAAGTAAAATTATCACTGATATATTTTTAAATATATAGAGGAAATGATTTTTTTTTAATTTACATTAGCATTTTAAATACCCAAATAAAGTTTCAATGACCCTTGCTGGGAAAGGATGACAGTTTTAATAGGGGTAGGTTTGTTCATGAATCAGCATCCAAGGAAAGTTTTAAAGTGAGGAGTATTTGAAAATAGATTTGATCAAATACATATTCTTTATTCAAGGAAAAGAAAACAAAAGAGCCATAACTTAAAGGGGAAAGTCTGTGGAAAAATCTTAGGAAATAGAATGAAAAAATAAATAAAGCAATGAGAATAAAGTCCATTGGTAGTTCACGTATTGAGGATACCCACAAAAGCGGGGAGAGAGCTGGCTTGAGACTCACAGGTTTTGGTAAAGAGAGGGCAGGTAGGAAACTGATATTAAGCATTTTCTAATAGGTAAGTTTTGCCTATTAAGAGAAAACATGTTTAGTATGATAACATGATAATGATTTTAGCAATATTTATATTGATTAATGCCAGAATTTATTGAGGACCTACAGTGAGTCAAAACTATACAAGTCACGATAAATACTTTATTTCTGTTATTCCTTTCAACTGTGAAGTTGCTATAAATGCTACCATTTTGCAGTAGAGGACTCTGTGGTTCAGGGACAACAAATGACTGAAAAAAGCTCACAAAGACCAGTGAGTGGCAGAGTTAAGATTCTAACTAAGGTTTTTCTTTCCTTTTTTCTAGTATGCCACACTGAAACAATTCCTTTTATATATCAATAATTAAAATAAAAAAACTTTCACAGCCAGGGGTATTTGAGTAGAGTCTTAAAGGATAAGTATTATTTTTCTAAGACTAAATGTGCTTAAGGTGACTTGAAGAAAAAATAACAAAGAAAATAACTTGGAAGTACAAACAGGTAAGACATATTTAAGGAATGACACATTCTCAAACAGGTGAAAGAGGAAAGAGCGCAAAGTATGTGGCATTCATTTTCAGTAAAAGGTAAAAATGAAAAGTTTAGGGCAGATTTGGATAAAATTAGATACAGACCTTTGGAAAGTGAGAAGACAGCAAATATTCTCTCCTGTCCAAAGACGATATAGCTGTCTGCAGCAGTTTTGTTAGATTTTTTTTTTGTTAGACAGATAAGAGGCAAGAAAATAAAAGATTCTTTTAAACAGCAGCATAAGCAGTTTGCCCAATTCATATTTGAGGGATTATTCACCTGAAAAGCAGCATTGAACCTGAAGAGCAGTGACAGTAGGTAGACACATCCATCATCAGCAGGAAAATGACTAAATTCCCAGAGACTTTCAGAATGCATTGTTAATAAAGCATTTGCCTAATTTAAATTAGAAACACTTGCATTACCCTCAGTTTGTGACAGGTACTTTGATATAAATCAGAGGAAGAAATTTGAGGTAGTGGTTTCAAAAATTAAAGGTAGGCAATGAAAGATGTCTAATAAAGTTTCCTACAAGTGACAAACACATGAAACAAATTAATAGTATCTAGAGACATTATAGAAAGTATCACGAGTAAGTAATGAATTAATATATGAAAGTGAAAAGAGAGTTTTCCAACTTTTGGTGCCATGTCAAATGGTGGTTCAGAAATAAGTACAGTTGGGTAGAGTTGGAAAATAAATGAGAAAATAATAACAAAATGTGGAACATCAAGAGTAAATAAGAATCCAGGATGCCACCATTTTCCCTTTCTGACAATCAAGAAAAGAAAATTCAATAGTGTATGCTTGGTTTTATAGCAATTTGAACTGTCTGATTTAGTGTTGTAAAAAATCCACAAAGATCAAGACTGTCAAAGCATTTTTAAAAAGGGGTCTAGCATCTTTCGTGTACGCTTATATTTCATTTACTGATTTCCTCCTTCAATTTGGGGATGGGAAATGAGGGAGGGGAAAAAGTACTGTCGATAGAGAGAGGGATTGTAAGTATCATAAAGGTCAATATTCACTTTCTTTAGACTCATTTATTCACTAAACAGCCATATTTAATTATTGCTTTTCATCTGAAAAATCCCCCATCTTTGGCATATATAATATGTGTGTGTGTATATATATAATAAACATAATATGAATATATATTTATATATATATTGTATATGTGTATATATACATGCTATTATTTGTACTATTATAATTTTTATTATTGTTAGCTAGTATTTTGCCTCCTTTTCATGCAACTTTTAGAAAAGTCCTAATATTGAATAAAAACAGCTAATTAAAAATGTTTAAGAAGAAAAGAAATTTAAGTTCTGTCGTCTTGTGTTAGAAGAAAATGGGAGGATAAACAGAGGTATTTTAAAATCAAGCATGTTAAAATTGTGAAGTTTTTTGAAAAATTAAGTAAAAACACCTTTAGAGCCATAGTTTTCATAACTTCATATTATTGTGATTATAATGTTGATAAGCCACTAGAGCTACCACTCTTAAGAATAAATATACATCAAGAGTTGTATTTCCTAGGGCTGGCCCGTGGTTCACTTGGGAGAGCGTGGTGCTGACAACACCAAGTCGAGGGTTAAGATCCCCTTACCGGTCATCTTTTTTAAAAAAGAAAAAAAAATGCTTTTCCTCTTTTTTTCTTACCTTTATTTTTCAATAGAAGACGCTCAGCTTTGAAATTTTTTTCTAGCTACTATGTTTGTGGAGTTCCTTCTAGGTAATCTTTTTATAATACTACATCACACATATAATTTCATTTAAATAACACCATAGAGCATGAAGTTATAAAGAGATGAGGTCACAGTTCATGTTCTTTATAAATGATTTTCGTCATTTCGTAATCACTGTAAAAGGAAACACAGGGCTCTGTGAACTAGATATTAGAAACCGATATGCGTCTATTTGAAATGTGCCTTAGGTAACATGTTGTGGATGACGGGAAGATTATTGTTCATTTATTTCCTTTCAGTATTTGCAAATACAGTTCTTAAACACAGGAAAACCAGACTTTACTAAGAACTGAAATAACTGAAGGTATCATGATACTTGGTTCCTCTCATGACTTACTTGGAAAAAATATACGTAGAATAATGCACAATGCTCCTAGGAAACAGATCGGGCACACCATCAGTCCAAAAGCTCAGAGATGAAATAAATCTTGACATCTTTACTATCTTTGACTTATATTGACTATAAAGTAAATTGTTAATGTGTTTTTATACATATGTACTTTATACTTATATTACTGACAAAGTAAGTCGTGCATTTTTTTAACTTAAGATTGAAAATCGTTAATTAAAAAAGGAGTCAGCAATTGTTATTTATGGTGATTATATGTTATTACTATTAGAACATTTGCAATTCTAAATATTTTTGCAATATTAAAATTGTAATCTAATGTGCTGTTGCCATTGTATAACGTAAATAGATACATATTCACAAATATATGTACTTCCCTGGCTTAGTCAACCGAGAGGGCTTGGAAGCAGCAACACTGCAATAGCTGTAATTACACCTAACAGCAGATACTCTATTGCCGTTCTCCACTAAAGGAACCAGGGGTGTTGGCACAGGCAAAGCACAAAATGAGCTAAAAACTCTACTTGTTCCATAAAGCGAAGAAGTACAAATAAGTGATTGGGACATGTCCAAATCTACTGGGAGAAAAGTTCCCGTTCTAGTAATGGGATTCAATTTACTCTCCTACCTGAAATAATCAAAAACTTAACAATAAAGTATATGAAGTAGTGGTTGGATACTGGACACCAGAAAACAAAGGACAGTGAATCCTGAAATATGGGAAACAAACATGCTGAACACTATGATTGTTCTTACTTAGACCCTGGGAAGAGCTTCCAAGTGATGGTGCAAGAAGGGGATACCCAGGCAGAGCCTAGTGGAATCCTGCAGATAAGATAGAGTTCTGTGGCCTAGAAGACACGTGCCTGTAGTTCACATGACAGATACTAGAATCCAGAGGAGAGAAATCTAGAGACCTTCAGAAGGTCCTGTCAATTATTCAACCGAACACTGAGCACATAGACTACCAGGGCTCAGGATAGAACCACACACCAGGATTTGTGGTAAAAAAAAATAAGTTAATTTAAAAAAAAAGAGAGAGAGAGGAAGGAAGGAAGGAAGGAAAGATCATCAGCAAGCAGTTGGGCAACTCGAAGGAGCCTAATACATAAATATTTGCAGTCCATGAAGGAAGAGGAGGATAATGGCTAAAATTTTTCCAAAATGATGAAAACCGTTATCTCATAGATTCTAAAAGCTTAACAGAATCTAAGCACAATGAACAGAAAAAAAAAAAAAAATTCACGAAGGCATTTCATAATTGCTAGTAAGACAAAATCTTAATAGCAGCCAAATAAAAATACGCATTTTTAGGAAGGAACAGAGGTGAGAATAATTTCCTCCGCTGAGGTGTCTCAAAGGAAATAATGTAAGTAAGAAGATAATTGAACAATATATCTGAAGTATATACAGAAAAACCTGTCAACCTGGAATTCTATACCAACTGAAAAAAAAAAAATCTCTCGAAAATTAAGGTAGCATGCTACTAAATCAGGTTTGCTAGTATTTGGATGAGGATTTTGGAATATATGATCATCTACGATATTAGTCTGTAGCTTTCTTTTCTGGTGATGTCTTTGGCTTTGTTAAAATAAATTTGGAAATGATTTCCTCCTTTTCAATTTGTGGAAGAGTTTAAGGACTGGCAGTAATTCTTCTTTGAAAGTTTGGTACAATTTGCCAGTGAAGTCATCTGATCTAGGCTTTTCTTTGTTGGGAGGTTTTTGATTACTTATTCAATCTCCTTACTTTCAATTTCTTTATGATTCAGTCTTGACAAGTTGTATGCTTCTTGGAATTTATTTTTTTCTAGGTTATCCGTTTTTCATATGCAATTGTTTATACTAGTCTTTTAAGGTGACTTGTATTCTTTTTTTTTTTTTTTTTTGTCTTTTTCCATGTCTGGCAACGGATCGCAACCCTCAGTGTTGCCCCCGTACCAGACCGGGGACCGGCAACGGGATTGCAACCCTCGGTGTTGCCCCTGCGCCTCGCTCAGCCAGTGAGCGGGAACCAGTCTGTATGTGGGATCCGAACCCTCGGGCGGGAGCGCTGCCGCGCTTCCCAAGCGGCACACTATCCAGTGCGCCACCGGGCCGGCCCAAGGTGACTTGTATTCTGTGGTATCAGTTTTAATGTGTTCTCTTTCATTTCTCATTTCATTTGTTTGAGGCTTCTGTCTTTTTTTCCTACTCTAGCTAAAGGATTGTTAGTTTTCTGTATTTTTTTTAAAACACAACTCTTACTTGCATTGAATTATTGTAGTCTTTTTCTGTTTTCTATTTTGTTTATTTCTGCTCTTACTGTCTTCTGCTGACTTTGGGTTAAGGGTTTTTGTTTTTTGGGTGTTTTTTTTTATTTTTTTTATTTTTTTATTTTTTTTTAATTTTTATTTTGTCAATATACAATGTATATGATTATTATGGCCCTTCACCAACACCTCCCGCCCTCCTCCCTCTCTCCCCTCCCCCCCAAGAATGTCCTTTCCGTTTGCTTGTTGTAACAACTTCAAAAAAAGTATAGTTGTTATATCTTCTTCCCCACCCCACCCCGCCCGGGTTTTTTTTTTTTTTTGTTGTTGTTGTTGTTTGTTTGTTTTTGTGTGTGTGAGAGTGTGTGTGTGTGTGTGTGTATTTATTTATTTATTTTTAGCTCCCACAAATAAGTGAGAAGATGTGGTATTTCTCTTTCTGTGCCTGACTCGTTTCACTTAATATAATTCTGTCTAGGTCCATCCATGTTGTTGCAAATGGTAGTATTTCATTCGTTTTTATAGCTGAGTAGTATTCCATTGTGTAGATATACCACATTTTCCGTATCCACTCATCCGATGATGGACATTTGGGCTGATTCCAGCTCTTGGCTATTGTGAAGAGTGCTGCAATGAACATTGGGAAACAGGTATACCTTCGACTTGATGATTTCCATTCCTTTGGATATATTCCCAGCAGTGGGATAGCTGGGTTGTATGGTAGATCTATCTTCAGCTGTTTGAGGAACCTCCAAACCATTTTCCATAGGGGTTGCACCATTATGCATTCCCACCAACAACGTATGAGAGTTCCTTTTCCTCCGCAACCACACCAGCATTTATCTTTCGGTGTCTTTTGGATTTTGGCCATCCTAACTGGGGTGAGATGGTATCTCAGTGTGGTTTTTGTTTGTTTGTTTTTTCTATATGGGCATAAGGTTAGTTTACTTGTTTATTTATTTCTTCTTTTTTTAACATAGACATTTATTGCTATAAACTTCCCTGTTAGTACTGCTTTTGCTGCATCCCATAAATTTGGGTTTGTTGTGTTTTCATCTTTTGTTTTGGCTCAAGCTATTTTCTAATTTTTCTTTTGATTTTGTTTTTAAATATCCATTTTGTTTTTATCTTTGACCCACTGGTTATTAAAAAGTGTGTTGTTTAATTTTCACTTATTTCCCTTTTCTCACTTAAAATTTATTTATAAATTTTCCAGTTTTCTGTCTTCTATTGATTCTAGCCAAATTACACATTAATAGGATTGTGTGCCATGACCAAGTGGCACTTATTGCTGGAATACAAGGTTAAAAGATACACCACATTAACAGAATGAAGGATACAATCACATGATCATCTTTATAAATGCAGAAAAATAATTTGGCAATGTTCAACATCCTTTCATGATTAAAAACTCTCCACAAAATAGGCATAAAAAGCAATTCTCTCAACCCAGTAAAAACCATTTATGAAAATCCCACAGCTAATGTCATAATCAATGAGAAAAAGCCAAAAGCTCTTTCTCTAAGATACAACGCAAGGAAAAGATGCCCACTCTTGTCACTTCTATTCAACATAGTACTGGAAGTCCTAGCCATAGCTTACAAGAAAAAAAAAAAAGGCATCTAAATGGAAAAGGGAGAAGTTAAATTGTCTCTGTTTGCAGATGGTATGATCATCTATTTAGAAAACCCTAAAGACTCCACAAAAATTGCTAGAACAAATAAATAAATTTAGTGATGTTTCAAAGTAAAAAATTAATATACAAAAATTAATTACATTTGTATTCATTGACAACAGACTATCCGAAAAGAAAATTAGAAAACAATTCAATTTACAATAGCAACAAAAAGAATAAAATAGTTAGGCATAATGTAACATATTTTAAAGAATTATACACATAAAACTACAAAACCTTGATAAGAGAGATTCAGAAAGACACAAGTGGAAAAACATCCCATGTTCATGGATTGAAAGATTAAATATTGTTAAGGTGTTCATGCTGCCCAAAGTGATCTACAGATTGAACACAGTCATTATCCAAATCCTAATACCTATCTTACATAAATTTAAAAAAAAAAATTCTTAATTCATATGGAACCACGAAAAACCCAGAATAGACAAAGAGATCTTGAGAAAGAAGAACAAAGCTGGAATCATCACACTTCCTGATTTTAAAATATACTACAAAGCTACAATAATTAAAATAGCATGGTACTAGCATATAGATAGACATATACACCAAGGGAGTAGAATAGAGAGCCTAGAAATTAATTCACATATACAGTCAACTGATCTTCAACAAGGGTGCTAAGAATACACAATAGGGGCAAAATAATCTCTTCAACAACTGGTGCTGGAAAAACTGGACATTCACTTGCAAAAGTGAAACTGGACCCTGACTTACACCATACACAAAAATCAACTCAAAGTGGATTAAGAACTTCCATGTAAGTCCTGACACTGTAAAATTCCTGGAAGAAAACGTAAGTAAGAAGCTTCATGACATTTGTCTTGACAAGGATTTCTTGAGTATGACATCAAAAAGACAAGCAACAAAAGCAAAAACAGACAAGTGGAACTAAACTAAACTAAAAAGCTTGTGCATGGCAAAACAATCAACAAAGTTAAAAGGTAGCCTATCAAAAATATATGAAAATCATATATACCATAAGGCATAAATATACAACATATATACATATGAGGAACACTACTCAATATAAAATAAAAAGAAACTGATCTTAAAATGGGCAAAGTATTCAAACAGACATCTCTTCAAAGACATATAAATCATCAATGAGTATATGATAAGATGCTCATTGTCACTAATCATCAGGGAAACGCATATCAAAACTATAATTAGATAATTGCCTTACACTTGTCAGGATGAGTATTATAAAGAAAAATAATAAAGACAAACATTGGTGAGAATGTGGAGAAGTTGGAGCCCTTGCACACTGTTCGTAGAAATGCAAAGTGCTGCAGTTTCAATGGAAAACAGTATAGAAATTCCTCAAAAAATTAAAAACAAAAGAACTTCAATATGATGCAGCAATCCCAGTTCTTGTTATTTACCCAAAATAATTTAAATCAGGATTTTAAAAAGTTATTATTACTCCCATGTTCATTGCAGCATTATTTACAATAGCTATATGTGGAAACAACCTAAATGTACATTGACTTATAAGTCGAGACAGAAAATGTGGTGTATACATACACTGGAGCATTATTCATCCTTAATAAAAAAGAAATTCTACAAAGTGTGGCAACATGTATTAACCTTGAGGACATTATGCTAAGTGACATAAGTTAATCACAGAGGAACAAATGTGTATGATTCCACTTATATGAGGTATCTAAAATAACAAACTCGTAGAAGAAAAAAAAAAAAAAAAAAAAAAATACAATAGTGACTGCCAGCAGTTGGAGGAAGGGATAAATGGGAAGCTGCTAATCAACATGTACAAAATTTCAGTTAAAGTACTAGAAATCTGATGTACAATATTGGGCTTTAGATAACAATACTATATACTAACACTTAAAAATCTTTAAGATGCCAGGTATGTTAAGTGTTCTCATGTGTGTGTGTGTGTGTGTGTGTGTGTGTGTGTAAGATAAAACAAAGACCTGGTCATAACTACAAAAGCTGAAAGAATTCATCCCCACAGACACACATTCTAGAAATGTTAAATAAAGTCTTTCAGTCAGAAGGAAAATAATACCAGGGGGAAGTTTGAGTATACACAAATTGATAATGATACCAGAAATGATAACTCAATGGAATTTTTTTCTTATTGTTAAGATATCATTAAAAGACAATTGACTACAGTGTCAAGGTTTCCCATGACGAACCTCAGGCTTGATGATTTGTTAAAAGAATTCACAAGATGCCGAAAAGCTGTTATAGTTATGGTTAAGGTTTCTTACAGCAAAATGATACATTTTAAAGTCAGCAAAGCAGAAAAGGTGTATGGGTGAAGTTTAGGAGAAACAAGAAACAAGCTCCCAGGTGTTTTCTCCCAGAGGAGTTGTATGGAAGTGCTTAACTCTCCCAACAACAGTAAATACTCATGAAATGTTATCAACCAGGGAAGATTGCCTGAGCCTTAGTGCCCAAAGTTTTAATTGGACGTCAGTCATATAGGCATTAATTGGGCCACCAATTTATGCAATTAGTCCCAGAAGTGAAATACAAGTCTTTCAAAATTCAAACAATCTGACAAGGTGCTTTACCTCTTGCTTAATTCCAGTAGTAGCAACAATAGCAGTTTTATATTTGGTTGCCTGTGGAATGTTACAGGTAGTTCTTGATCAGGTTATTTTTAGCAGTCTCACCATTTGGACCTTGGACTCTTTGCTGCATTTACGAACCATCATCTGTTAGTCTTGTTTGTCACCACTGCATTTAAATCTGTCCTAGTTTGTTGTTCAGTTCTGATATAGCATGCTATCATTAATGAAGTGTATTTTCACTCTAGAGACCTGCTTCAAGTAGAAACCCCTTCTACTCTAAATGATAGTAAGCTGGTGAATTTAAATTACCATATGAATACAGCAAATGTAAAGGAATTTTTCCAATATGAAGGCAAATTGTTTTTGGCTCTTTTCCAATATTGAGATGGAGAAAAAGGTATTTGTAGATTTAATCACTCAGTTCCAGTCTCCTTTAGCTTATTGTGTCTTTTGCATTATTGAAAACACATCAAGAACTGCTGATGGTTTGAGTGGTGCTACTTATTAAAGTCTCGGTATTCTACTGTTAGTCTCCATGAATCATTTACCTTTTTCGTGGGCTACTCAGGGGTATTGTACATAGAATTTGTTGGTATCAGCACTATAACTTCTAACTTGGCATTAATTAAAGTAGACTGTTATTTCCTAGGGCCATGACAAAAAGAAAGTACTACAATCACAGTGGCTTTAAACAACAGAAACTTTTTGTCTCATAGTTCTGTAAACTAAAAGTCCAAAATTAAGGTATCAGCAGGATCGTGCTTCCTCTGAAAACTGTGGGAGACACTTTCCTTCACTATTCTAACCTTCTAGTGGAGGCTACCAATCCTCAGCATTCCTTGGCTTGTAGCAGTGTATTAGTCAGACTTCTTCAGAGAAACAGAACCAATATGATATATACATATATCTGAAGAGATTTATTATGGGAATTGGGTCATGTGATTATGGAGGTTAACAAATCTCAACATCTTCCATCTAGAAGATAAAGAACCAAAAAAGCTGGTGGTGTACTTCAGTCTGAGTCTGAAGGCTTGAGAATCAGGGTTAAGGAAGGGGAAATGGTGGGAGTTCCAGAGTCCAAAGGCCCAAGAACCAGGAGCTCTAATACCTGAGGTCAGAAGAAGATGGATGTCCCAGCTCAAGGATAGAGAATATTTTCCCTTCCTCCAGGCCTTTTTGGTCTATTTGGAACCTCAGCATATTGGATAATGCCCACCCACATTGATTGTTGTGGGAATATTTTCTTCACTCAGTCCATTGATTCAAATGTTAATCTCTTCTGGAAATACCCTTACAGACATATCTAGAAATAGTGTTTTAGCAGCTATCTAGGCATTCCTTAGCTTAGTCAAGTTAACACAAAAAGTTAATCATCAGTGACCTCACTCCAATCTCCGCTGTTGCCATCACATAGAATTCTTACTGTGTGTCTGTGTTTAAATTTTTCTCTTCTTGTAAAGGTATAAGTCATATTAGATTGGTGTCCAGAATGGCCTAATCTTAACCTGATTATATACATGGGCAAAGATCCTACTTCCAAATAATTCAAAACATTCATAAGTACCAGGAGTTACACAAACGGTAATCTCTTTGTTTGCACCATATATCTGATAGATACTGTTTTATATAATGTTCTGTGTTGGCTCAAGCAAGTCTATAGATTTCCATTTTGCATGTCCAATTAATATTGGCAAAAGAATAAATTTATATGCCTTCTTGTTTATGATTCTATGTGACATAAGTATTCTCCAATCAGACAAAATATTCATACCAATAATACATTCAGGTAAAGAAGACACAACCACTTCCATAAAGTCCATCAAAATATTCAAATTTCATACAAACTGTTACTTTAATCCTATGTAAAAAAGACTCAGGAGCCACCTTGCAGAGGTCCTGTCTGACCAATAATGGGAAAATTTTAATTTCAGTAAGGGATAACAATTAAACATAATCAAAACCCATGAGACATTTTAAAATGTATGAAATTTTTGATAATAATAAAACTGGTCACCATTAGAGGAAGATAGGGAACAAACTCATTGTCTCAGAAACTGAGGAATAAAGGGAAACAATTAAGCATTTATACTGCCTTTTTAATATAAGTTATGTTAACGTTTATACAAGTGGTGATGCAGAGGAAGCATCTCTGTACAGAAGTATTTAACTAAGTAATGAAAAGTAAACTATTAGAATTAGACTATCAGAATTTTTGCAATCTCCAGTAAATTATTGAATTGGGGTATTGTGCATAATTGGCTTCAACTATAACAAAATGAAAAAAAAATAGACGTTATATTTCTCTTGGTAATATTGCCAAAGGGATTATATCTAAGTTTAGTCGAGCCTTTGGGTCTAGCTGACAATTTTCAGGACATCTAAAAGAAAGAGGACATACTGAATTGCAGCATGTGTTCAATCAGTGACATTAACATTGTGGGAAACTTTATAACGTAATTGGCTTGGATTAGTTAACAGGTAAACTGTAATGAAAAGGGTTGGATGGAGACAGAACCTATAGATAAAAGAGATTTAAAACAAAATTCTAAAAAAATTGAACTTTTAAAATTCTACTGTCTATGGATGCACATTTGGGTAATAAAACTTTAATGAAATGCAAAGAAGTGATTAATGTCAATATCTTTGCTAGTTTGGGGGAGATTGTGGAGGTACTGATTGTGTCCGGGTATATTTAGGGCATCTGGTATGTCTAACAAAGTTCTTTTTTTTGACCTGGAAGGTGGATTCCAAGATGTTTGCCTTATAGTAATTCGTCGTTATGTATTAGTTTTTTTTTTTATGTGTTTTATTTTATAATTAAAGATTCAAAATGTCACTGATAGATATAGAATTGTTCAGCATATTCCTTATTTTTTTCAATGTCTAAAATATTGATAGTAAATTAAAAAGATAAAGTGGGAGAGAGATTATAATAATAATGTACTCTAATGAAACTAAGGGCTTTCACTACTATTCGAGTAATCTTGAGTATTCTGGAGAATTAGTGCCAATTAAGTTTTTACTCACCTAAAATGGCATGTAAGGAATGTGCTTTCTTTTTCAATTATACTGATAAGTACATTTTAGAGACAGAGGATTCTATAAATTGAGAAAATTGTTACAAATCTTTTATTTCCAATGGTTACCAACCTAAGCCAGAAGAAAGCTAGCTATTTAATGCTAAGGAATTATTTACTTGTCAGGTACAATATAACAGGTAAAATTTGACTCCTGAACTATTCATCTGCGTACTGCCCCAGTTTTACGCCTTAGAGTGATTACCCAACCTGGGCACCGTATGTCCTCATCCTGCTCCATAGCAGAAAAGTTACATGATAAGGACTCAGAATTGATATGCATCCCTGTTCCAGAGGACCAGTCTCAGGGTAAGAAATTTAACCTCAAAAACATGTGAAGTAGTCATGTTTTATATTCTTTCATTAGCTCATAAGGGATTAAGTGTGGAGAGTGTAATGCATTGGGAAGAAAGAGATCTATAAAAATTTATTTTAAAGGCAGTGATAAATTTTTAAAAATATCATCAGCTGACTTTAATGTCACTACAGTAACTGATATAATTCCTTTTTTTTAATTGATGCATGATTGACAAATACATACTGTATATATTTAAGGTGTGCAATGTGATGTTTTGATATATGCATGCTTTGTGAAATTACTCGCCCAATCAAGCTAATTAACTTATCCATCACCTCACATATTTACCTTCTTCTTTTTTTGTTTTTGTGAGAACAGTTAAGATATATCTTAGCCAATTTTAAGTATAATTCTGGAGGTCTCATGTACAAAATGGTAACTATAGTTTATGACAACATGACTCCTTTAGAAACAAGTCACTCTCTCTCTCTCTCTCTCGGGCCGGCCCGGTGGTGCACTGCTACAGTGCGCCGCTTGGGAGCACGGTGGCGCTCCCGCCGAGGGTTCGGATCCCACATACAGACCGGTTCCCGCTCACTGGCTGAGCGAGGGGCGGGCGCAGCACCGAGGGTTGCGATCCCGTTGCCGGTCCCAGTCCGGTACCGGCACGACACTGAGGGTTTCGGTCCATTGCCGGACACGAAAAAAGACAAAAAGGGAAAAAAAAAAAAAGAAACAAGTCACTCTCTACACGCAGGACCTCTCTTTAGAGAAATAAACCACTGGCTATTGGCTTCACTTTGCATCTGCCTGTCTTCCATTTATGTTGGCTGTAATTGAAATAACTGATATTATACCCTTTTCATCTTTGATTTTAGAATAATAAATTTTTAGTTAAATAATTGTGTGCTGTATTCTTTGGAATTTCAAGATGAACTTCATTAAATCTAATATTTTAAAGTTATGTGCCTGTTTCTCTTGACAGTGATGAATAATGAAAAAAAGAAAAAAGTTCATGTTCATCAGTGACATTGAACCTAAGATTTGGAGAGTTGCAGAGATATGTTGTGATTTAAAAATGGAACAGAACATGGCAGATGACAGACAATGAGAATATACACATGCCAAAATGTCATTTTCATAAAATACCTGTTTGAAAGATACTTTATTTTAAGCAGGAGATCAAACAAGGCTATCAAGAAATAACTAGGGTCACTTTAAAACATTCAAGATTTTTCTTTGTTTGTATTTATATTGTAGATTCCAAAAGTCGTTATCACTACTGGACTAGAAAAGCTAAGTGTTTGTGACATGGAACAACCAAAATTAGATCAATAAAATGAATCTTCAGAAACATTATCACCACAGTAAACACATAGACTCAAATCTAAGTTAGAAACATACGCATTTCAGGTAGCATATTTATCAAGGAATGATTGTATTCAATTCATTTAAAATTTTAGAGGTCTTATAGGAGAACAAACAAACAAGCTAAGCAGAACAATGACGCTTAGGGTTTGTGTCATTGCCAATTAGTGAGATAAATCTGGTAAAAAAAAATTGTTGCCTTTTGGTTCATGACTTGTCAAGGTTAGATAAATTTATAGACTATTTAAAAGTTAGATTATTTTCAATCCTCTTTAAGATGCATCGGCAAGTTTTGGATCATTTTAATTAGTCAATTCTCATAACTTTGTTTCAGGTCAGCTTATTACTCTTCATCTAGACTGTCACTAATTTAGTTCAAGTTACTTTATGCTGCTTTTATACTAATAAAAAAGCTATATAATTTATCCTTCACCCGTAGTCTTGCCTGTTCTGATCCATACTTCGTACTTAGGACAAAAGTATCCTCCTACTGCACAAAGTCTATCTGACCAACTCCTGCTTAAAGTTGTAAATTACCAGTTACCTTTGGGAAAAATACAGGTTCTTAAAATTGCCATCGGCCCCATCATGACTTGGTTTCTTCTTACTTTTTCAACCTCATCTCATACTACTCCCTAAACTTGCTATTCATGTGGCCCAGACTTGCTGAACTGATTGCAATCTGCCTCCCCCCAAGACCTTTGTATAACCCATTCCTCCCGTCTACGTGTACCAATTCACACCTGACCTTATCTACTCTCATTCGCTGATACTTATAGTAAAATAGTAAGTAAATATTTCTCTTTTAGGATTAGTAGTTAAGACTGGTCCAAGACCTTTCAGGGTAATATGATCCTCACTCCACTTCCCCAAGGCTCAGTTGGCATAAACGATTACGTGAAGAGACTTGTTTGAGATAAAACAGGGAGCTTAAGGAACTGATTAGACTAGGATACCCATGAAGGAGAGCAAGGGATTGTCTAAGCGAAGTTTAGGCTCTGACAGAATTCAAGTTGATGTCAATATGCATTAAAATTTGCATCCCCCCCCTCTTTTTTCTTAATATAAAGCAAAAAAAAGAAAAGTACAATAAACAGGCCTACACCCTGTTTTAGATATAAAGATACAGATGCTTCTACTGCTCAACCACCGTCAGGTAGTGTTATAACCATGTTATGACCATGTTTTAGCACAGAAGAGTCATTTAGAAAATGTGCTATAAAATAGCTATTCAAGGATATCAGTTAGGGGCCGGCCCAGTGGTGCATGCTACAGTGCGCCGCTTGGGAGTGCGGCGGGGCTCCCGCCGAGGGTTCGGATCCCATGTACAGACCGGCCGCTCACTGGCTGTGAGAGGTGCGGGCGCGACACCGAGGGTTGTGATCCGTTGCCGGTCACGAAAAAAAAAAAAAAAAAAAGGAAAAAAAAAAAAAAAGGATATCAGTTAAGTGTGGATTGTCTGAAAGCTGAGTTTTGTCTGCTTCTATGTTCCAAGCTCATGTGTACTCTTTTCAATTCTCCCTTTTCTCCCCCATATAATCAATTAATATGTGTCCTCTTGTCCTTCCTTATTTTCATATTTTCCCCTCTGGAAGACTAAAACACTTGGTATAAGATCCAAAGGCCAATTTGAATATTTCTAAGAATATCTGAAAGTTATAAAAGATATACTCTAGAATGGGACATGTACAAAATTTTTTGTTTATGGGACCATGCCCTTTTTCTAAGCAAAAACAACAGATGGCCTAAACAGATAAAAGGTGGTGCCCAAGGGAAGTTAAGGTGGAGGGCTAAGCATAGAGAGGCAAGGCACACGCACATTTGACCTTTTCAAGGATTGTCCTCAGCATGGAAATCCCCACCTGCTAAGCATATAAATATGATCTTTTATGTCACAATAAACGGAACTACCTGACAGAACCCCTGCTGCGTGTGTGTGTGTTTGTTCCCTATCTGTGAGAGCAGCGGCGTGCTCACCCATCTCTTGGAATCTCTTTTTGCCCCGCGTCCTGGGGTGGAGAAAAGGGCAATCCCTTTGGCCCCAACCCTCTAGGGAAAGGAAAAACTTGTTGGGGTCCCGTGTGGCCACCGGAGACACCCAACATTTGTTTATTTCTGATTATTATTCAGTTTTCAGAGACATTCTCACAGGTGTTTCTGATTTTCCTGGGGGCATGCTTTCATTTGGGGAAAAAAAGGACAGAATCCTTCTATCGCCTCCCCTAATTTGAACTAGAACTTCACATTTAAAGGAAATGAAGAAATATATTCACTATCTGGATAATTACCTCAGATGTCTCTTTTATTTTGCCTTGGAAAAAATAATTAATATTCACTTTCTTACAGGAAATAATTTCTTAAAATGGTAGTACTCTAAGGCTTTCAACTGAGGCTTAAGCAGTAGTTATGTTTATCACTTCACATAAATTTCCCTGAATAGTCTGAAGGAAGTATTTGATGCTGTATTTGGTTTGCAGCCAAACCATTCAGCAAAATTCTGTTCCAGCATTTTCTACGAACATGTAAGCAAAGTAAAGTAAATGTCTTTTAAGCTTATTATCAACAAAAGCTTCCTCATCAAATGCATTAGCAACACTAATAAAAGCAAAGAACACTCAGACCAAAAGCACAGAGCCCAGCTACGGCCTTTAGAAGCTCTTTTCATGAATCAATTCATGATCTCTTTACTATGGAGCATCCAATTAACTGTAAATAAAACTTCAGAGATGCTTAAAAATTGTTTCTTTCCCTAGAAATGTCAGTTAGAAATAGCTACCTGATAGAAATCATAACCGGCTTTTACCATTTAGTACAAAAGGCTTGACCATGGATAAAAGGTTTAATTTTTATGTTTCAATGGTCACAAAGTCAAAAACATAGATTTATCTACAGTGACAAAGACAGCTAGAAATTCTATTACCGGAGACAGCAATTTTCCTTCAAATACCTTAGGCAAAAAGTAACTTTATTACTATTTCTAGTAGGGACTTACAGGCAATTTCCATTTTACAGTCATTGTGAGCTAAACTCACAATCCCAAGCAGTAGTCATTCCAGATCGGTGCATAATTTAAAGAAAGAAGTATAGCATGTGGATTATATCATCCACCTGCACTTGCCTCTGTGTCCTGGCTGCTTGATCTTCTGCCAGCACCAGCCAATCAATACGTCTGTCCGGTCAGGGTCAGATTGACAAGCTGCTTGCTGGGGCAATTTTTATGTTGTGTTCACTATTATCTTCGCATAGTGTTTTTACATTTCCCTGGAGGGGAAACTGTCAGCATCAAAATGCAGCTGAAGTCAATAGTTTGCATGGAACCGTTTTGTAAATGAGATGTCAATAATTAGAGCCCTCCCCATGCACGGCTGGCTCCTTAATGGCATAATATCCATTCTTCTCCCAGTGAATCTCAGATTTTTGCAAAGAATGTATAAGAATCGTTTTTAGGTTCAGATTAATAGTATAACTAATATATTTTGTCCATGTTTTACAGGAGAATAAAATGTCAACACACAATAAAAATAGTTTATAAATTCATTTATAAGAGTACTAATGTAGAAAGTAAAAGCATTATGCTTTCTATGTGGGACAATCTTAATAGAGTAAATATCCTCACTGAAAGTCTCTGGGGGTGTATGGATATGTAAACAGATTTGTTACAAACATATTGCTATTACTAGGAAAATCTCATGAATATACTTAGTTTTTTAGTTAACAAAGCATTTTCATATATGTCATGTCTTGAATCATCTCATCATGGAAAAAATGGGTAATATATTACCATATTACATACAAGTGTGACAAAACTCCAAATATTTAAGAGAATTATTCAGGATTACGCTGCTACTAAGAGTAAAAATAGTAATGTCTTATATACTAGTAAATATCAGAACTGGGACCAGAACCCAGAAACAAATGTCTGATAATAACCAACACTCAATAAACAATTGTGGACTGAGTGAATGAAGAATATTTCAAATACATGATTAAATCACAAACTAAATTTTACCTGCTTGTAAGCCTAATTAATAATTTTTGTCTGATTTTAGCTGTTGTTTTCATATGTCAAGTAGACGTATTTCATATTCTTAAAAACATAGACCCCTATTGAAATTGTTGTCCTAAAATAGTTGATTTGCCAGTTTACCTTACACTTGTTTCTCACCTATATTAATATTGCACCCTAACCTAATATAAAGATTCAAGGCATATAATTTACTCAACCAGACATTCTTCCACTTTATCTTCTCTGACATTTAGGATAAATGACATTTGTAAATGTATTAAATGTGATCTGCTTCTGTAATTTAATTCAATATTTGTGTCACGTATGGTGTTAAAAGCAGATAAGAAACAGATGTGCAAACATATGAATGATGAGGAAATACTGAGAAGAAAACATGTTCATAAAATTCAAAATTAAAAGCTTTAATTAAAAGTTCAACAGATGCCCCAATCTGTTCGCACAGTTTTGTTTCTTTTACTTCTCTCAAAAATTTTCAAAATATTAAACTACTTTTAATCAACATGGGGGTTTTTTTGTTTGTTTTTGTTTTTCAGCAAATGTACATTTTCTGTGCAGGTATAATTTTAAGTAATACATTTGAATATTTAATTCATATTTTCAAATGTCTGATAATTTTATAAATTTTCAAAAGTCTCCAAACTCTGGCTTCAATTTGCTTTTAAAATTTGTATTTTATCACACGCTATGTGCATTACCTGATAGATACAATTGTGTGTCTCATCAAGTACATACTCAATAAATGTCTTTGCAAGCTGTTAAAATCTCTCCCCACACACCTGATGCTTTGGGGTCTTTGCACATTAACTTTGTCCTTTATTCTACTGCCTAGAGTGCAGATATTAGAGCCAGATTGCTTGGATGCAAGTCCCAGCTCCATTGCCACATCCGTGACCTTAGGCAAAATTTTAAATCTCTTTTTGCCACAGCCTTTTCATCTAAAATGTGGGCCTAACATTTTATACCTCGTACCTATCTCATTGAATTGTGGACTATTAAGTGAGCTGTCTTATGCAGTCTGTTTAAAACAGTGCCTGGTGGGAGCTAAAAAAAAAAAAAAAAAAAAAAAAAAAAAAAAAAAAAAAAAAAAAATCC